>NC_053396.1:18010145-18312645 GCF_905171765.1 Bufo bufo
CTAAGGAAAGCCCATCTATTTATCTATCCATCTCTCTATATATTTTACATATAGTTTTCTGCCCGGCTGCAATCTCTACATTGTGAGCGCTGACAGTCTATGTTCCCTCTGTATAGCGGTATTCCCAGTGTGCTGTGTAACCAGCTGACGGGAGGTGAATGCAAGAATGCAGACAGCACTCGCTATTGAGAAGGCAGGAAAAAGCTGGTTTACATTATATAGAGACCGTTATTAGGGATGAAACATCCGAAGTCGATTCGCATAATTAGAATGTATTGGCTCCTATGAGCCGGAGGTATTACTTTGCGAAGTCTTGCGAGACTTCCCATAATAATTTATGCAGCACGCCAGACCTGCAGGCTACAGCGACAGTGAGGTCACGGTATTGGCAATCGAGGGTTACTCACTTTTCTGAGGAGAACCCTGGGCAGGCATGCAACAGTGAAAGGAGAGGCAGACACTAGTTCCTCTGGGGCACACTCTGTAGATAGGGACCAGGCCTGATGTTGGGTGAGGTGCCCTGGATGTTGTAGGTGTTTTGAGTGCCTTAGGTAAGGTCCCTTTAAGGATCGTGACGCCAGTGCCTGTAACGGTGGCACACCGATTTGTAGAGTACGCAGTTGGTAAACCAAACGTTACTTTACTTGGTGAAACAGTCCAACTTTTTACAATCAGTTGCAATGGTATATAATGCAGTCCTTTACAATACTAAATGCACAGCAGGTTTACTTCACAGCAGGTTTCAATCTTGCAAGATACTTGGAGGGCAAACAGTTAATGCTTTGCAGTGCAATGCTGCTCTATCCCGACAGCTATTCTAGCTGGCTGGATCCCAAGGCCCGGATGGCTACGTGCTGGCTTAAATCCTTGGTATAAAATCCTTCCTCCAGTATTGGCACTTGCTTAAGGTTACAATACCTTCTTTTCCTAGCTGTCTTCACTGCTGGATTTGAAAAGTGGCTGCAGGTTTCTCCCAGGAGGTGCTGTCCTACTACTGGGGTATCTCATCTGTGTTGGCTGGCTGACTGGTCTCCAGGTAGGCTGTACTCTTCCTAGCCTCCTAGTGCAACTAGAAACCAGGACTATCTAGCTGCATGTCAGGAGGAGGCTATCAGCATATCTCGGGCTGGTGCCTTCTCACTTCTGTCTCCACAGACTCCTGACTATGACCTAACTCCTCCCTGTGTGGGCCTGAACATTTATACTAGGGGCTCCCTATCTCCCTCTAGTGTCTAGGATGCCTAACTACACCCTAATAGGCCTGTTATGCATGACACAGGGGAAAACATTGCATGTAAAAACACATAGAAAAATACATTAAATGCATAGTTAAATATAATATTACTGTCCCTTGTGAGCAGAAGTAACACGTGAACCAATTGACCCTTGTGTAGTGCCCACGCCTACCTAGTGGGACACTACACTTCATTAATCAGGTTCTACTGGAACCGAACCCGAGTTCGGGATTTTTTTTTTTACAGTAGAAATTGATTTATGAAGTACGGCAATTATGCAAAGTAATAACTTCAGCTCATAGGAGCCAATACATTCTAATACTGTACGGAGCCCTCGCTCCATACAGTATTCAAACGAACTATTATGCATTTCATCCGGTCGATTCGCTCATCCCTAACAGTTATATATACTATAACTGTATATAGGGAATGTATATAACTGTCCCTATATCCTGTAGAACAGCTGTTCCCTGTCTCCATGCCTTCTCAAAAGTAAGCGCTGACTGCCCACTCTCATTTATCTCTTATCAGCTGCTTACATAGCACTCCGGGCATGCACCCATATAGAGGCATTCGGTCGAGGTATATGGGCGCCTTTAAACACAGGTACAATATGTCTGAATGAGGTCTGTCACCTACCTGACGGTATATTGGACTGGGTATCCTTAGTATGCCAGTATGAAGCACTTTATGGCGCAAAGAACCACGTCCAGCTTGTTATAATGAAGACTTGCCCATTTGAAAATATGCAGGAAACAGCGCATTTCGGGGATAACACTTCCCCTTCATCAGGTTACATGTAACCTCTGCAGTGAAAGCAGTGGGTCTGGCGGATGCTGCTGCTGTCAATTAAAAGCAGGAACTCACAGCAGCAGGCATTAGTGCTGATTCCTCTGAGGTGAAGTGGACTACAAATCCCATGAGCAACTTCTCCTCCCTGCAGCCAATAGCAGGGGGGCCAGGGGGAAAGGCTAAGGTATCGCTAAGGCTAAGTTTTCGTATCGCCCGGTCTGTAACGACCCGCACTACACAAATATGTAAATTATCCCCCACGGTGAACGCCGTAAAAATAAAAAAAAATGGCAGATTTGCTCATTTATACTTAGATGCCACAGAAAAAAAAACTTAATAACAAGTGATCAAAAAGTGTCATTTACCCCTACAAGTCGTCCCACAAAAATCAAGCCCTCACACAATTCGATAGAAATAAAAATAAAAAAGTTATGGGTCTTCGGAAGCGGTGATGAAAAAAGATTTTCTTCCTTTAAAAAAAGGGGTTTTATTGCACAAAAGTAATAAAACATTTAAAAAAACTAATGTATTTGGCATCACTGTAATCGTACTGACCCAGAGAAAGATAAAGATATTATGTTATTTATGTAAAAAATGAACACCGTAAAATTTATAATGTAAAAACTCAGTGGCAGTATTGCTGTTTTTTTCCCATCTCCCTCCCAGAAAGTTAATCAGAAAGTTATGTTATGTGTACCCCAAAATGACACCATTAAAAACTACAACTTGTCCCGTATACAGCTATATACAGTGGATATAAAAAGTCTACACATCCCTGTTAAAATGTCAGGTTTCTGTGAAATAAAAAAATTAGACAAAGATAAATAATTTCAGAACTTTTCCCACCTTTATTGTGACCTATAAACTGTACAACTCAATTGAAAAACAAACTGAAATCTTTTAGGTAGAGGGAAGAAAAATATAAAAATAAAATAATATGGTTGCAGAAGTGTGCACACCCTTAAACTAATACTTTGTTGAAGCACCTTTTGAATTTATTACAGCACTCAGTCTTTTTGGGTATGAGTCTATCAGCATGGCACATTTTGACTTGGCAAGATTTGCCCACTCTTCTTTGCAAAAACACTCCAAATCTGTCAGATTGCGAGGGCATTTCCTGGGCACAGCCCTCTTCAGATCACCCCACAGATTCTCAATCGGATTCAGGTCTGGGCTCTAGCTGGGCCATTCCAAAACTGTAATCTTCTTCTGGTGAAGCCATTCCTTGGTTGATTTGGATGTATGCTTTGGGTCGTTGTCATGCTGAAAGATGAAGTTCCTCCTCATGTTCAGCTTTCTAGCAGAAGCCTGAAGGTTTTGTGCCAATTTTGACTGGTATTTGGAACTGTTCATAGTTCCCTCTAGCTTAACTAAGGCCCCAGTTCCAGCTGAAGAAGAACAGCCCCTTGGCATGATGCTGCCACCACCATGCTTCACTGTGGGGATGGGGTTCTTTTGGTGATGGGCAGTGTTGTTTTTGCGCCAAACATATCTTTTGGAATTATGGCCAAAAAGTTCAACCTTGCTTTCATCAGACCATAACACCTTTTCCCACATGCTTTTGGGAGACTTCAGATGTGTTTTTGCAAAATGTAGCCTGGCTTGGATGTTTTTCTTCGTAAGAAAAGGCTTTCGTCTTGCCCCTCTACCCCATAGCCCAGACATATGAAGAATATGGGAGATTTTTGTCACATGTACCACACAGCCAGTACTTGCCAGATATTCCAGCAGCTCCTTTCATGTTGCTGTAAGCCTCTTGGTAGCCTCCCAGACCAGTTTTCTTCTCATCTTTTTATCAATTTTGGAGGGACGTCCAGTTCTTGGTAATGTCACTGTTGTGCCATATTTTCTCCACTTGATGACTGTCTTCACTGTGTTCCATGGTAGATCTAATGCCTTGGAAATTCTTTTGTCCCCTTCTCCTGACTGATACCTTCTAACAATGAGATCCCTCTGATGCTTTGGAAGCTCTCTGTGGACCATGGCTTCTGCTGTGGGATGCGACTAAGAAAATTTCAGGAAAGACCAACTAGAGCAGCTGAACTGTATTTGGGGTTAATCAGAGGCACTTTAAATGATGGCCGGTGTATGCTGACTGCTATTTAACATTATTTTGAATGGGATTGCTTAATTATGAACACAGCTACATCCCCAGTTATAAGAGGGTGTGAACACTTATGCAACCACATTATTTTATTTATTTATTTTTGTTTTCTTCCCTCCACCTAAAATATTTCAGTTTGTACAGTTTCAATTGAGTTGTACAGTTTATAGGTCACATTAAAGGTGATAAAAGCTCTGAAATGATTTATCTTTGTCTCATTTTTTACAGCACAGAAACCTGACATTTTAACAGGGTGTGTAGACTTTTTATATCCACTGTAGATGGGAAAAAAAATGTTATAGCTCCTTCCTGAGTGTGTACTGAGCTGGGCAGGGGTTTCCCAAGTCGTCCCCTGGCAAAAGAGGAAGACCCTCCTGCTATTCTATAGAGCTCCAAGCAAGATTTGGGTGGAGGCACTGCACCATAGTGAAGTGAGAGCCACCATGCACCCTGCCTACTGAGGGCTGCCCAAAGGGGTGTCACAAATAATGCATACATGTGAGGTCCAGGGCCGGTTCTAGCTTTGTTAGAAAGAGACTGTTATGTACTATATGACGTCTGATTTTAATTTTTTACATGAATCGTGGGATAATCCCTTTAGAGGGAACCTGTCACCTGTACTATGCTACCCTCACTGAGCGTTTCTAAATGTTACTTGTCTTACCCTAAACCTATAAATTACACTTTTAATTTCATTTGCAGACGAATTCAATAAGTGTTATGCATTTTTGTACTTCCCGCCTTGTATGTAAATTAACATGAAAGAGTCATATCTTACTTGTGTGACCAGAGAAGAGTCATATTTTCAAGCTCTGACTCATCTCAGGTTAATTTGCATATGTATCAAATCGTTTTTTTTACACAATAAAAGCACACAGAGCTATGGGGACTGGGTATTGCGGATGTGCTAGCGGCCATCTAGCAACCCATGTCCTCAGCTCTATACATCAAATCCCGGTGACAGGTTCCCTTTAAGTGAAGAAGATGACATCATTAAGCCTTACCTCTCATGGCAGATCCACCCCTCCCCAGCGCCCCTTTCAAAATGATATATGATACTGTGACTTCTACCCTTTGAATGTTCTTTAGTTTCTTGTCACGCCCAGGATCTCTACGCTGAAGAAAGTGAAAGTAAAACTGTAGTAATCATTGTATTCAGGTTTCAGAGGAGAGACGAGGGTCCCGGGAGACGACCTACAAGTAGGATGATTGCTGCTGTCTCTGCCGTCATTGTGGTTGTATTTGGAGTATGGTATCTATGGACCTCAGGCGACACACCGGCAAACTTTGCAGGTAAGTCTCCTGGACTGGGCGTGTAGTGGAGCATGCCTCCCAAGTGTCCCTCTTTTTGACCCATGTCTCCCTGTCCCTCTTTGATGCTTAAACGTCCCTCTTTTTGACCTGGAGAATTAATGGTTAAATGTGCATTAATAAATTAGCAAAATTGCCCCGTACTAAACTATCTGTATGGTTTCTACCTGTATATTAGACTATAACTTCATTATTTGGTGCAAGTTGGACATTAACCCTTTTCCGACCAGCGCCGTACTAGTAACGTCCTTGGGCTGGTCGTTTATCTCTGAATGGACGTTCTGGAACGCTAATCGTGCAGCTGCTATTTGGTGCAAGTTAGACGTTAACCCTTTCAATGAGGGCTGGGTATACAGATCAGGAAGCGGTATGTGACTGGTGGTCATGTGACTGTCGGGGCCAGGGGGAGGGCAGGAGCTGTCGGGTCTTCCACAGACCTCGATCAGCCCTGCACTGAGGCTGTACAGCGCTGTATACCGCTGTGCAGCCTCTCTGGGGGCTGTATTTCCACAGTAACTGGGGCTACTATGTCAGCCCCAGTTACAGGAGAAATCAAGAGGGGGGGGAAAAAAGTGAAGTTAAATGTCCCCCAGAGGTCTTGTATGACCTTATGGGGGACGCAAAGTGTAAAATAAAAAAATTAATAAAAAATGTTTTATAAAAAAAAAAGGTTTCACATATTAAAAAAAACAACCCAATTAAGTAATAAAAAAAACATAAGAAAATAGAAAAAAAAATATAAAATAGACCTATTTGGTATTGCCACGTCCGTGACGGCCGGCTCTATAAATATATCTAATGATCCACCCCGTCCAATAAAACCATTAAAAAAAAAGAAAACTGTGTAAAAAAAAAAGAAGCCATTTTTGTCACCTTACATCACAAAAAATGCAACTCCAAGTGATCAAAAAGGCGTGTATCCCACAAAATGGTACCAATAAAAACATCACCTCATCCCGCAAATGAGCCCCTAAATAAGAAAATCTCTAAAAAATATAAAAAAAATCTAAAATAAATAATAGCTCTCAGAACATGGAGACATTAAAACATTATTTTTTTTGTTTCAAAAATGCTATTATTGTGTCAAAGTGAAATAAATAAATCGCCGCGTCCATAACAACCAACTCTATAAAAAACTCACATGACCTAACCCCTCAGGTGAACACCGTAAAAAAAATTTTTTGTCACCTAACATCACATAAAGTGCAACACCAAGTGATCAAAAAGGCATATGCCCCCCCCCCCCCCAAAATAGTACCAATCAATCTTTCCCCTCATCCTGCAAAAAATTAGATCCTACCTAAGACAATAGGTCAAAAAATAAAAAGGGTATGGCTCTCAGACAGCTCTCAAAACATAATTTTTTTTGTTTCAAAAATGCTATTAATGTGTAAAACTTAAATAAATAAGAAAAAGTATACATATTAGGTATTAGTAGTGTGTTTGCCACCCGGGTCCTTTCTCTGCCCCCCCCCCCCCCAATACTTTAAAAAAATTGTACCCCTCACAGTAGTATTGTACAGATGTCTGCCCCCTCAAAGTAGTTACGCCCACATTGTGCCCTCTCACAGTAGTTATGCCCTCTCTTTGCCCCTTTTGAAGTAATAATCCCCATTGTGTCCCCTTCATAGTAATAGTGCCCATTGTGCCCCCTTTATAGTAATAATACTCACTGTGCCCCCTTCATAGTAATAATGCCCATTGTGCCCCTTCATAGTAATAGTCCCCATTGTGCCCCCTTAATAGTAGTAATGCCCACTGTGCTAGTAGTGCCCTCTGTGCCCCCTCCATAGTAGAAATCCCCATTGTTCCCCCTTCACAGTAATAATGCCCACTGTGCCCCCTGCCCCTGACCCAATATCAGACCTCAGATAAGACCCCCATTAGACCTCCAGACCCCCATATAAGACCCCCATTAGACCTCCAGACCCACATATCAGACCTCAGACCAGACCCCCATATCAGACTTCCAGACCCCTATTAAACCTCCAGACTCCCACTAGACCTCCAGACCCCAATCAGACCCCCACCCCAGTCAGATCTCCAGACCCCCCAGTCAGACCTCTAGACCCCCCAGTCAGACCTCCAGACCCCCCATTAGACTACTCCAGACCCTCAGTTAGACCTCCAGACCCCACCCAGTCAGACTTCCCGACCCCCCCAGTCAGACCCCCCGGTCAGACCTCCTGACCCCCCATAGACCACTCCAGACCCCCATTAGACCTCCATAATCAGACCTCAGATCAGACTGTAAAATAACACTTTCCTCTCCTGCCGCCACTTTCCCTTTCCTGGCTCTCTTCTCTTCTTAGGGCCGGCGCTGCAGTCATCTGACCTCCTGCAGCATCAGGTCAGAGTGCGAAAATGCCCATAGTATAAAAATATAGATATAGTCCCCATACGGCAAACAGCAAAACGGAAAAAAAGTGTAAAAATGGCCGATTTTGCAGTTTTTGGTCGCTTCCTTTTCTACAAAAATATTAAATAAAAAATGATCAAAAACTCACACACCCGAGAATGGTATCAATAAAAAGTTCAGTTCGCCCGGCAAAAAATTAGCCCCCACACAGCTCCGTACACATAATTACAAAAAAGTTATAGGGGTCAAAATATGGCAGCGAGAAAATAAACAAATTGAAAAAATGGCATGGTGTTAACCCTTTGGATACCGGAGGTTTTTTCATTTTTGGTTTTTCATTTTTCTTCCCTATTTTCCGTGAGCCATAACTTTTTTATATTTCCAGTCACATAGCTGTATGAGGGCTTTTTTTTCATTTTCTGGTTCAGTACAATTACAACGATACCCCATATGTATAGGTTTTTTATGTGTGGGCAGGTGTGGGCAGCACAGCTGTCTGTAAAGTGCGGTCGGAGTGCCAGTGGCTGTGGGGGCGATCCACCTCCAATGAAGATAAAATGAAAAAATTTCACAGCACATCCAAAGAGTAAAAAAGTAGAAAAGGCTTTATTCACCAGACCCGCAACGTTTCGATCCGCTTTCTGGGATCTTTCTGCTCACTGCTTAAGAAAGAGACCAGAAAGCGGATGGAAACATCGCGGGTCTGGTGAATAAAGCCTTTTCTACTTTTTTCATCTTTGGATGTGCTGTGGAATTTTTTCATTTTTTCTTTTAAATTTTTTCATTTTATCTATTATAACAGTAGAGAAATTTAAATTTGGGAATTTTTAATAAATTTTGGTAAATTTGGGATTTTTTCACAAATAAAGGTGAAATATATTGACTCAAATTTATGACTATCATGAAGTACAATGTGTCACAAGAAAACAATCTCAGAATGGCTTGGATAAGTAAGTGTTCCAAAGCTATTACCACATAAATCGCACATCAGATTTGCAAAAAATGGCCTGGGCAGAAGAGCGAAAACTGGCCCAGGATAGAAGGCGTTAAAACATGGCAAATCTGTTGTGTGGAAATCCATATGCAGTGAGCTCTCCCTAGTGATGGCTATATCAATCCATATGCAGTGAGCTCCCCCTGGTGGTGCTTATATCAATCCATATGCAGTGAGCTTCCCCTTGTGGTGCTTATATCAATCCATATGCAGTGAGATCCCCCTAGTGGTGGCTATATCAATCCATATGCAGTGAGCTCCCCCTAGTGGTGGCTATATCAATTCATATGCAGTGAGCTCCTCTTAGTGGTGGCTGTATCAGTCCTTATGCAGTGAGCTCCCCCTAGTGTTGGCAGCAAGGAGCCAGGATTCTGTAATTTATCATATCTGAAAAATAGAGCTCATTCATATTTTGTAGCAAATTCCTATATTTCCTATTAATATACTATAAAAATCTCATTCTTGTGCATTTCCCTTTTTCAGCTCTGGAGAAAGACTATTCCACCAATGTATTTGGGCAGCACTTGGTGGCGCCAGTAATTCTCAAGGCAGTGCCTGATTTCTGGAATAACACCAACCCTAAGAAGCCCTTAGTCCTTTCCTTTCATGGTTGGACTGGTGGCGGCAAGAACCTTGTGAGCCAGGTCCTGGTCAGGAATCTCTATCCTGCAGAGGGCGAGAGGAAAAAATGTGTACAGCTGTTTGATGTAATGCACCATTTTTCCCCAGAAGAGAACATAGCAAAGGTAAAATACTGGGACAATATCCGGGACCGTGTGTGAATGTGTCTGGGGTGTTAAAAGGGTTTTCCAGGAATTGAATATCAATGACCTAGCCTCAGGACAGGTCATCAACAACAGATTGGTCGGGGTCTGGCTCCTAGCACCCCTGCTGTTCAGCTGTTTTAAGGGTCTGCAGTGCTATGGCCTCCTCATAGTATACAGAGCACAGCGCCATACATTGTACTGTGGCTGTGCTTGGTATTGCAGGCCAATCCCACTTGAGTGGAATTGAGCTGCAGGAAGGCAGTTGCTGATGGAAATAATGTCACAAGGCAAAAACATCTGATCGTTGAGGGTGCCGGGAGTCGGACCTCCATTAGTTTAATATAGTTGGAGGATAGGTCATCAATATTTCAATCGCAAAACACCTTTAACTGTATACCTATCTGGGCCTTTGAAGGTGGCAAACTATGCAGTTCTACAGTGCACATTAGCTTCTCCTGCTGAAGGGGGGTAGGCTACAGAAAGTCTGCCCCCAAAATCTTGTAACTACCACAAATTTTTATGTTAAACATTTACGCACAGCCAACAGACTATGTACGACCAGATAGTCTGCACTGAATTTTTCAAGGATGTATCTGAAAGTCTTTGTATATAAACTAATAACAATACAAGAATATAGAACACCACAACAAGCCCACACTGCAGCTACTACCCCCTATATAAAAAATGACCATACGGCAAGCAGACACATAAAGAAAAAAATAAACATTTGTTGTACTTAGTGCTATTAAAGGATATTTTTTCCCCTTTGTTAAATATTTTCCTGGGTAATTATATATATATAAATAAAAAAAGAGAAAACAAATGGCGGCACCGGACAAAAACAATGTGGGTGCTAGGTCCAGGGACGTAGCAGCTTACCCCGTATAATAAAGATGAAAGACGGACAGCACTCCAAGTAAAAGTAGTGGTGTTTATTCACCCATGTGGATGGCAACGTTTCAGCTCATACAAGAGCCTTTTTGTATGAGCTGAAATGTTGCCATCCACATGGGTGAATAAACACCACTACTTTTACTTGGAGTGCTGTCCGTCTTTCATCTTTATATATATATATATATATATATATATATATATATATTTATTTGTGCTCACGGCTACCTGTGACATATAGCCTTACGCGACACGCTACCTGCCTAACTAACTAAACTAAGCTGCTTGAATTGTGCCGTAACCACTTCATTGGAGAAATGCCTAAAGAGGGTAAACACCACAACTAAATGATACATAACAGTTTATTGCAAACAACACTTACATGACCAACTTCTCAAATGCGAGAAACATCTCGCGATTAGGTTGAGGTATGTACCTATTAAAACACGAAGAGCGCCATCGACCTAATTTTCGGATAATATGGGCCGGAACTTTGTTCCTAGAGGCAGCAGATGCTGCACCTATCCTGAAGGAATGGCCTGATATAGCTGCTGGGTTCACTCCTAAATTGGACACCAGCATATGGACATTACACACAAACTGAGAGGTGGTGAGTGGTGCCGTGGGAAACGGCAACAGAGGACTCTATGGGTCTCGGTCTGTTAATGCTGCCAGTAACTGCTGAAAGACACGGACCGAGCACCATGAATGTGATGTTGGAAAGAAAATGATTTGTTGGGGGTCCTGTTTGAGATGTTTTGGTGACTGGTAAGGGCAGCATGTAACCGTCGGGACTCAGGCTCAACTGGGTGAGGCTGACAAAACTGCTATTGGAGGAAGTGCACGTGAACTCGCCTGACCTGAAAAACCTGTTGTCACGGATGTTGTAGGGGAGAACACCAAAGGACAACAAGAAGGAAGGGAAAAGACACTAGGCCTCACCGCTAGGGAAGGAAAAGGGTCACCACCTATAAAACCCTGCTCCTGGCCCTAACTCCTATCCGTATGGGCACCTCTCGATGGTAGAGATGCCCATACACAGGAACCTAGAAAACCCTGGTGGCCCTCAGTTGCCCTAATAGTAATGACCGGGCAGAGACAACCCGCTCCTTCCCTGGTGAAGGAACCAGCGTCTCGCTGAGGCCTAGTAAACAACAAAGGTGGGGGGGAATACAAAACACAACAAGCGGAACACTTAACTTCTGAGGCTGATGGCTGATGGACGAACAGGACTTCACCATGAACCACACTCCAGCTCTTCCAAAAACCAAATGAAGCTATCCAGAGCAAGGAGTGATGGGTAAAGTCAGAATAAATAGGGGGAGGTGAAGGTCACATGATCCACATCTGAACAGGGGGTGTGGACATACCAGCAACACACAGACAAAGTGAAACCAAAAGAGGCTGTCAGATAATTAATGTGCAGATATTCTTTCAGACCTTCTCAAACCGGTCACCGGCGTGACAGTACCCCCCCTTCTACGGGTGACCTCTGGGCGCCCAGGACCGACCTTATCAGGATGAGCTCTGTGGAATGCTCTCACTAGACGGCTAGCATTAACATCAGTCGCTGGAACCCACATCCTCTCCTCTGGTCCGTACCCTCTCCAATGAACGAGATACTGGAGGGATCTCCGGAGAACTCGGGAGTCCACAATCCTGCTTATCTGAAATTCTAAATTGCCGTCCACCATGACAGGAGCGGGAGGCAAGGAGGACGGTTCAACAGGTTCAACACATTTCTTTAACAACGATTTATGAAATACGTTATGGATTTTCAATGCCTGAGGAAGTTCAAGACGGAAGGCTACAGGGTTAATAATGGCAGTGACCTTATATGGACAAATAAATCTTGGTCCCAACTTCCAAGAAGGTACCATAAGTTTAATGTTTCTCGTAGACAGCCACACAGAATCACCCACTCTCAGGTCCGGACCACTCATACGTCTCCTGTCAGCCGCACGCTTTTACCTGTTGCCCATCTTTTCCAGGTTATTTTGGATTTTCCGCCAAATAGAAGACAAAGAAGAGGAAAATCGTTCCTCCTCAGGAATGCCGGAATTATGAGCACCAGAAAATGTACCAAACTGTGGATGGAACCCATATACCCCAAAAAACGGCGACTTATCAGTGGATTCCTGTCTACGGTTATTTATAGCAAACTCAGCTAACGACAAAAATGAAGACCACTGTCCCTGATTCTCTGAAACAAAACATCTCAAGTAAGTCTCCAGATTCTGATTAGTGCGCTCCGTCTGTCCATTCGAGTGAGGATGAAAAGCCGAAGAGAAGGACAATTGTACACCCAGACGAGTACAGAACGCTCTCCAGAATCTGGAAACAAACTGAGTCCCTCAATCGGACACCACATCAGAGGGAGTGCCATGTAGTTTCACGATGTTGTCGACAAACACCTGCGCAAGAGTTTTAGCATTGGGTAGACTAGGTAATGAAATAAAGTGTGCCATTTTTACTAAAACGATCGACAACCACCAGAATCACAGTCTTTCCCGAAGAATTCGGTAAATCCGTGATAAAATCCATGGACAAATGAGTCCACGGTCTGGACGGGATAGGCAAAGAAAGCAGAGATCCGGAAGGCCGAGTATGTGACACCTTAGCACGTGCACAGGTACCACAGGCTGACACATAGTCCTCAATACACTTACGCAACCCCGGCCACCAGAATCTGCGAGAGATTAGATCGACAGTCGATCTGCTCCCAGGGTACCCAGCAAGCACCGTACAGTGATGTTCCTCGAACACCTTGTGACGTAATTCGGAGGGAACACACAATTTTCCCTGAGGACAAGAGTCCGGAGCATCCTAGTGTGCCTCCAACACCCTGGCCTCGAGATCAGGATAAATAGCGGATATAACCACCCCTTCAGATAAAATGGGACTAGGGTCATTATACTCCCCCCCCCCAGGAGAGCTACGTGACAAAGCATCCGCCTTGACATTCTTAACCCCAGGGCGATAAGTGACGATGAAGTTGAATCTGGTGAAAAACAATGACCATCTGGCCTGCCTTGGGTTCAGTCTCTTAGCCGACTCCAAGTAGGCCAGATTCTTGTGATCCGTAATTACCGTAATAGGATGAATTGCTCCTTCCAACCAATGCCGCAACTCCTCAAACGCCAACTTAATGGCCAGCAATTCCCTATTCCCCATTCCCCACATCATAATTCCTTTCAGAAGTCGAGAGTTTTTTAGAAAAAAATGCACATGGGTGCCATTTACTGGGTGAAGGACCCTGCGACAATATTGCTCCTACCCCAACCTCAGACGCGTCAACCTCAACAATAAATGGCTGAGACACGTCCGGTTGCACCAGAATAGGGGCCGAAGCAAAACATTCTTTCACAGCAGAAAAGGCCTGTAATGCCGCATCAGACCAGATAGAAATATCGGCACCCTTCCTAGTCATGTCTGTTAAAGGTTAAACCTATGAATAGCTCAAGATAAATTTACGGTAGTAGTTGGTAAACCCCAAAAACCGCATAAGCGCTTTCAGATTTTCGGGTCGATCCCAGTCCAACACGGCACGGACCTTCTCGGGATCCATACGAAAACCTGAGGATGAGAGCAGGTAACCCAGAAATTGCACTTCCTGTACAGCAAATACACACTTTTCCATCTTAGCATACAACTTATTCTCTGTTAGGATCTGTAACACCTGTCTCACATGATACTGATGAGTCTCCATATTAGGTGAATAAATTAGTATGTCATCAAGGTATACAACGACAAACCTCCCCACCAGATGATGAAAGATGTCATTGACCAAGTGTTGAAAAACCGCAGGAGCATTGGTTAACCCGAAGGGCATGACCAGGTTTTCAAAATGACCCTCAGGGGTATTAAATGCGGTCTTCCACTCATCCCCCTTCTTGATCCTTACCAGATTATATGCCCCCCTCAGATCCAATTTAGAGAACACCTTGGCACCGACAATCTGACTAAACAAATCCGGAATCAAAGGAAGGGGGTAAGGATCACGGACGGTAATACGATTGAGCTCACAGAAGTCCAGACATGGTCTCAGGATACCATCTTTTTTCTTTACAAAGAAAAATCCAGCAGCCACTGGGGACTTGGATGGTCTAATATGTCCCTTTGCCAAACTCTCGGTGATATATTCTCGCATAGCCTTTCTTTCGGGTTCCGAAAGATTATACAACCGAGATTTGGGCAATTTAGCTCCAGGAATAAGATTGACGGGACAGTCATACTCCGGGTGTGGAGGCAACTCCTGATTACCACTCTCAGAGAAGACATGAACGAGGGTACAGTTTTAGTGGTCATCATAGAGAACGATGCATTAAGACAGTTGTCCAATCAATGTTAGGGTTATGTTTGCTTAACCATGGTAAGCCCAACACCAACGGAGCAGGCAGACCCTCCAACACATAACAGGAGATAGATTCCTGATGCAAATCACCCACTCTTAAATAAATGTCATTCACTAAATGCTACAGGCATTTTTGGGCGAGAGGTGCTGAGTCAATTGCAAAGACAGAAATACTATTCTCTAATGCATAAGTAGTCAACCCGTGAATGCGTACAAACTGTCCATCAATCAAGTTAACTCCTGCCCAGCTGTCGATAAATGCTTCAATTTTCACAGTTTTGGACTCTAGCGCCACTTCGACAGACAGGAGAAAACGGGTACTACCAGTAAAAGACAAAAGTAGGTTTTCTTGCTCCCCACCCATACTACCAATAGTAATTTGGGGATTAAACGTTTTTTTTTTCTTTTTGTTTACACCTTGATGCTGCAAGTACGGACAAATATTCACCAAATGACCCTTCTTGCCACAACAAAAGCAGACTCCTTTCACATGACCCAAGCTTTTGCCAATAGTTCCAGGAGTAGCTCCTCCTAACTGCATAGGCTCATCACAAGGCACAACCACCCGTGTCTCTCCACCATAAGTGTCAAAGGAAGCAGTACCCTTATTGGACAGTACGTCCTGAAGGTGAGGACCCCTAGATCTCTCCCTTAGGCGTCTATCAAGACTTATAGCAAGAGACATAGCTGCTTCCAATGACTCAGGATTTTCATGAAAAGTCAATGCGTCCTGCAGTCTCTCAGAGAGACCCTGGCAGAATTGGCTACGGAGAGCAGAATCGTTCCACTCTGTATCCGTAGCCCATCTCCTAAATTCTGAGCAATAGGTTTCCGCAGAACGTTCTCCCTGCCCCAAACCCGTAACTTGGTCTCAGCCTGAGAGATCCGATCCGAGTCATCATAGATAAGACCCAAGGCTCTAAAGAATTCATCTACCGACCGGAGGGACGGTGATCCGGTCGGCAGAGTAAAAGCCCAAGATTGGGCGTCCTCTTTTAGCAATGAAATAATCCTACTTACCCGTTGACACTCATCCCCAGAAGAGTATGGACGCAACCTAAAGTATAATTTACACGACTCCCTGAACCGGATGAAATTGTCACTACCCCCGGAAAACCTGTCCGGGAGAGCTACCTTCGGTTCAGGGCAGGCCTGGAACCCACCACCGGAACCAGCAGCCTGTCGACTCTGAATCTGCAAAACCATCGCACGGAGGTCTGCTACCTCCAAAGTCAGATTTTGCAGCTGTTTGACCAGTGCAGTCATAGCACCCATAGCTGCACAGATCAGAACAAAAAATGGCGGTATTGGCTCTGGATAATGTCACAGATGTTGTAGGGGAGAACACCAAAGGATAACAAGAAAGAAGGGAAAAGACACTAGGCCTCACCGCTAGGGAAGGAAAAGGGTCACCACCTATAAAACCCTGCTCCTGGCCCTAACTCCTATCCGTATGGGCACCTCTCGATTTTGTTTCAAATTTGGGATCTTCCTAAAAGTCTGATAGGGCGACCTAACTCATCCACCACTCCCACGCCTCTCTGAGTGCCCGACGGACCTGCTGGCGAAACCTTGAAACTTGATTCCGACACTGTGGTTGCACTGTGACACCACGTGAAAAATGGACTGACAAAGTGAGCACGATGGGGCTTTAAGACCTGCAAAGTGTCTGCAGAAAATCTCAGTGTCTATGTTGGCCTAATTTGTGCTAAACTGAAATTGACTGCTGACTGCTGATTTTGCAGAAAAAGAACAGTGGTAATCATAAAACGCAGTACCGCTATACTTGTGCCCCAAATCAGTGACTTTATAAAGGTAGAGATCCAGTACCTCCCTCCTGTCTGGACGGACAAAGAAAACAACGTCCCTGTACAAGCTAAACGCCAGAACGAATTCAGGAATCGTTAGCTACCGATGGAGCCTATAACCTCAGCCCTTGAGGACCACCGAATCCTCACCACAAGCTATAACTTTGTTTTCGGTGAGATCTTGAGTGGCAATTAAGGCTACTTTCACACTAGCGTTCAGAGCGGGTCCATCTGATGTTTCATCAGACGGATCCGCTCCTATAATGCAGACGTTTGCATCCGTTCAGAACGGATCCGTCTGCATTATAACTTAGAAAAATTTCTAAGTGTGAAAGTAGCCTGAACGGATCCGTCCAGACTTTACATTGAAAGTCAATGGGGGACGGATCTGTTTGAAGATTGAGCCATATAGTGTCATCTTCAAACGGATCCGTCCCCATTGACTTACATTGTAAGTCTGGACGGATCCGCTTGCCTCCGCACGGCCAGGCGGAGCGGAGGCTGAACGCCGCCAGACTGATGCATTCTGAGCGGATCCGCATCCACTCAGAATGCATTAGGGCTGGACGGATGCGTTCGGGGCCGCTTGTGAGCCCCTTCAAACGGAGCTCACAAGCGGAGCCCCGAACGCTAGTGTGAAAGTAGCCTAAGAGGGATGCTAGACTTACGTCTCTACCCTCAAGTATGTCTTTCTTGACATTGGCCGGAATGAAATGCGCTGGTGTGATGAAGGGCATAGGGGACACTGTACCTGAGCAACCAGCGGTAGAGGCGACGGGTACATCTCGTGCTGGACGAGTGACTACTGCAGCCCGAGACTCCACTGTTTCCAACCTCGCCTAAATATTGGTAATTGAAGACGACAAGTTATTGATCATGACATGCAACTGTGTAAGGGAAGTCTGTATGGTGGCCATAGACCCCTCCTCGTGGCAAGAGCCAGCTGACTCTGCCACGAGTAAGCGGTACAGCTCTGCTTTCCTTGCGGTAGCCAAAAAAGGGACACCCCTCCTCAACAACTCCGAAGTGAGCTTAGGAATGGTCCAGCTTCGAAGCGACAGAATAATGCCATGCTCCGACATCCTGGTAGTGTTCTCATTCACGGAAGCTTCCTCTATGTCACCTACTGACTCTAAATGAAACTAGGTGGATGTGAGTCATGTCTTTACACTGACGAACATGACGACATGTTGTGACAAGACGTGACTTACCCTTTTTCCTCATTTTTTTATTTTTACAACCTATAACCCCGGACACAAGTAAAACAAACCTGTGACACACCGTAAGTTGAACTTACAAAGTTGCCGACTGGTAGTGAACGTAACTTGTGTCACCAAGTGACTGCCCCTGCTAGACAAGACATAATAAAATAATGGTTGAAACCGCCGTGGCCTGAGTGACTTGTCCGGTCTGATGTCGTGATACCGCAAACTGATGAAAATATGACTTACCAAATATTCTGAACCTATAACAACCTTTGAAGAAACGTCAAGATGCGAAGCCCGTAACCTAATGGGAAAAATCCACCCGTAACGTGACTCGTATGCTAATAAAGTTTTATTATTATTATTTTCTTATAAATTTTCCGTGACATGACCTGAAAAGGAGAAATGACGTGCTATGACGACCCTGGCTCTGGTAGTATGCTGACACTGACATGAGGTCGTACGTAGTAATATTGGTTATATGTAACAACATAGATCATGCTGTTACACTTGGGTATGCTGTATAAAAGGTGCGGCAAGTGAAAATGTACCCCCCAGAAAATGTTGGCATGGACCATGTTGGCGTGCCCTGGGCGTAACCTGGGTACATGCCGCATAACATGAATGTGCAGCTGGTGAGTCACATATATATACCTGTACTTAGTAACAACGGACCACGCTGTCAACCTGGGCATGCAACCGTGCGACTACACATGTCCCGCTGAAATGAATTGTATGTACCTGTATGATGATATAGAGCAAGCAGCTATACCCAGGTTATAATGTACTGGTATTCACCCTGTGTCCCCCTCGTGTAGTGACCCGGCCGTGCTATGACTAACCGGGCATGCCGTGTGTGACTGAGAATCTGTTCACATTAAATGAATACAGTAATGGCCCGTGCACTTCCCACCCCCACCCCTTCGTAAAGCACGCCGGCCCGTGCAAGACATGAGAAACCTGCATGAAAAACAAGACGGAGTCTCGCTGACTCCTGCACCCTAGCCGTATTGCCGCGCGGGAGCCATGACGTGGGCTGCCAGGCAGATTGTTCCGGTGCGGTGTCCAGCTCCTCCTCACCTAAGAAAACTGACACACCGCCGACCGGACTGTAAACTAGACGGTGCTGCACGAGCGTGCAGCGAACACTCACCCGGACTGGAACGACCTTAGTTTCAGTTCCTAAGCGCCAACCAGGAACGGAACCTGTTGACCTGGAACTCACGTGCCGCATCAGCAGACTCAGGATACTCCAAGTATACACAGCACCGTCGTCACACCCAAGGGAGGCGCCTGCCTGGTATACAGTTGCAAGAAAAAGTATGTGAACCCTTTGGAATGATATGGATTTCTGCACAAATTGGTCATAAAATGTGATCTGATCTTCATCTAAGTCACAACAATAGACAATCACAGTCTGCTTAACCTAATAACACACAAAGAATTAAATGTTACCATGTTTTTATTGAACACACCATGTTAAAATTCAAAGTGCAGGTGGAAAAAGTATGTGAACCGTTGGATTTAATAACTGGTTGAACCTCCTTTGGCAGCAATAACTTCAACCAAACGTTTCCTGTAGTTGCAGATCAGACGCGCACAACGGTCAGGAGTAATTCTTGACCAGTCCTCTTTACAGAACTGTTTCGGTTCAGCAATATTCTTGGGATGTCTGGTGTGAATCGCTTTCTTGAGGTCATGCCACAGCATCTCAATTGGGTTGAGGTCAGGACTCTGACTGAGCCACTCCAGAAGGAGTATTTTTTTCTGTTAAAGCCATTCTGTTGTTGATTTACTTCTATGCTTTGGGTCGTTGTCCTATTGCAACACCCATCTTCTGTTGAGCTTCAGCTGGTGGACAGATGGCCTTAAGTTTTCCTGCAAAATGTCTTGATAAACTTGGGAATTCATTTTTCCTTTGATGATAGCAATCCGTCCAGGCCCTGACGCAGCAAAGCAGCCCCAAACAATGATGCCCCCACCACCATACTTCACAGTTGGGATGAGGTTTTGATGTTGGTGTGCTGTGCCTCTTTTTCTCCACACATAGTGTTGTGTTTTTCTTCCAAACAACTCAACTTTGGTTTCATCTGTCCACAGAATATTTTGCCAGTACTGCTGTGGAACATCCAGGTGCTCTTGTGCAAAAAGTAAACGTGCAGCAATGTTTTTTTTGGACAGCAGTGGCTTCCTCTGTGGTATCCTCCCATGAAATCCATTCTTGTTTAGTGTTTTACGTATCGTAGATTCGCTAACAGGGATGTTAGCATATGCCAGAGACTTTTGTAAGTCTTTAGCTGACACCCTAGGATTCTTCTTCACCTCATTTAGCAGTCTGAACTGTACTCTTGCAGTCATCTTTACAGGATGCCCACTCCTAGGGAGAGTAGCAACACTGCTGAACTTTCTCCATTTATAGACAATTTGTCTTACCGTGGACTGATGAACAGCAAGGCTTTTGGAGATACTTTTATAACCCTTTCCAGCTTTATGCAAGTCAACAATTCTTAATCGTAGGTCTTCTGAGAGCTCTTTTGTGCGAGGCATCATTCACATCAGGCAATGCTTGTTGTGAAAAGCAAACCCAGAACTGGTGTGTGTTTTTTATAGGGCAGGGCAGCTGTAACCAACACCTCCAATCTCATCGCATTGATTGGACTCCAGTTGGCTGACACCTCACTCCAATTAGCTCTTGGAGATGTCATTAGTCTAGAGGTTCACATACTTTTTCCACCTGCACTGTGAATGTTTACATGGTGTGTTCAATAAAAACATGGTAACATTTAATTCTTTGTGTGTTATTAGGTTAAGCAGACTGTGATTGTCTATTGTTGTGACTTAGATGAAGATCAGATCACATTTTATGACCAATTTGTGCAGAAATCCATATCATTCCAAAGGGTTCACATACTTTTTCTTGCAACTGTATAAGTGCTGCTGACGCCCCTCCCACAAATACAGGCCAATAAATCGACCTTCATACATATAGTTATTTAAATAATTGAACAGAAAAATAAGTTACGGCTGTATGGCATTTTTGGATGCAGAGATGCCTATGATGTTTATTTTTTTCGTATGAAAATTGTAATATGAGCGAGCACTCACTCTATGGCATAAACTGGTATTTATTAAATGTAATTATATCTATCAGTGATTTATACAATAAAATACATATAAATTCACAATCACATAAAATATCTTAAAATTCCTAGGATTTGGTCAGAACGACCATAATTATATATAGGACCACAATAACTATGGATATCTGGAAAAATGAACAATAAATGACAATTGTAGCAATCAATAGCAGCAGCAAAAAAATGTTCAGGTAACAGCAAGCATGTTTGAATGGCGTGCAATATGCACCACAATGCCTGTAGTGGCAAAAAAGTGCTCAGTTATTATATATAAAAAAGGAAAAAGTAATCAATCCTGGAATCCAAACTTAGTGCAGGTGTCTTTGTGTTCATACAAAAATACGGTGAAGAAATTGATTCGAAGTATAAAATTATAAAGTCTTTGTGTCACTGTGAAATATCTGGTGGTACAATGCACGTTAATAAGTGCTGCAATGGTTGTTTGAATTGTCCCGGTTAGTGCGTCATCCACATGGAATGGTTCGCATATGTCTCTGTGTATGCTCTTGCTATTGAGCAGTAGGCTTTAATCAGCCGTCTATAACAAGCGATCCAAATAGGTGCATGTGCAGCATATAGTCTTGAAAAAGGGAAGGATTCTTACCTCCTTTTACGCTTGTTTCAAAGTCCTATCCCTGGCTGTGTGCAGGCGGTAGGCTGGGGACGCCAATACGTCCTCGCTGCTCGTGTTGGTCGGTGATCTCACCTAATTACGCGATGGTATAAGCGGGACTTCTGTCCGGTGAGCCGAACACTTGATTCTTTTTAATCGATTTGTTTATCGAAAATATTTCAATATTTTCGATAAACAAATCGATTAAAAAGAACCAAGTGTTCGGCTCACCGAACAGAAGTCCCGCTTATACCACCGCCATCTCTGCAGAGTTTTATTATTATTAGTTATTATTATTATATATAATGGCCCCCTCTGTAAAATATATAATGGCCCCTCTGTAATATTAGGATATATAATGGGCCATTATATATCCTAATAATAAAGAGGGGGCCATTATATATTATAATAATACAGGGGGGGTCATTATATATAGTAATTATACAGAGGGTCGATTATATATCCTAATATTACACTAGGGGTCATTATATATAATAAATATACAGAGGGGCCATAATAAATAATAATTATACAAAGGAGCCATTATATATTATACATAGGGGCCATTATATATTATAATTATACAGAGAGGCTATTAATAATGGCCCTCTGTATAATTCTAATATATAATGGCCCCCTGTATAATTATTATATATTATGGCCCCCCTGTATCATTATTATATATTATGGCCCCTCTGTACAATATAAAACGGTGCCCATTCTTTCTAAATATACTGGCCTCCTTTGTATCTTTTCTGCCCACCTCCATAGTACCCCCAGTACTTACATAAAAAAAATTATATAATACTCACCTCTCTTCCTCACCTCCTGTAGTCTTTGCTTGGGGCGTCCCGGCGCAGGCGTTCAGGAACACATCACCCTGCCCTCCTGCGCCGCGTCATCACATCATCTCGTCATCTCGCGAGACCTGGCGCAGGAGGTCTCGGTGATATAATCGCGATCTCCTGGACTCCTGCGCCGCTCTGCTGCTTCTTAAAGCTTCAGGCCAGGCGGAACGGAGGGGATGGAAGCCATATGCTTCCATCACCCTCATTTTATTGCCTTCCGCCTGGCGCCCCCTACAATTTGACGCCCGGGGCAACTGACCCCCCCCCCCCCACACACACACACACACACACACTACGCCCCTGCATTTGACCATAGTATCTGAAGTGTTAGATGACTGCAATTGGCGTTATCACAGATTTCAGACATTAGCCCCGGGTGTCAGCTGTATGAAACAGCAGAAACCCGGTGGCTATTGCACCCTCTGCACTTGCAAGTGGGAGTAATTTTTAAAGACCGGATTTCCTCCGTGCAGCGGAAGTCTGGAAAGAGTTACTATTGCAAGGGATTGATACACAAAGTACACTCATTGACAAAAAATACTGCACCCAGATAGAAATGTCAGATTGCTGCAAAACTCATCCTGCAGTTGTGTCTCAGGCAGATTACAGGTGTAGTCTGACTACACACTGGGTTTTGCCACAAAAGTGTAAAATCGTAAGAGTGTTTCCCCCGCATCCCTATAAAAAGGCTCTCAGAGGCTACTTTTGGGTAGTGTATTTCTTGGTGAGAGATCGTTGACTGTTAGACATGCCTCTAAGATGCACTCAAAAAAAAGTTTGCTCAGTTGACAGATTGTGAGAGGGGCACATTATTGGACTAAGAGAAGCAGAATGGTCATTTTGATGAATTATCCCCCATGTAGCCTGTTCTAACATAGCTGTTCGGAGCAGTGGTTTTGTGAGGGCTCACATACAATGCGAACAGGCTCTGGGTGGTCCAGACAGACTGCCAGTAGAGACAATCATTTAATCTGCCGTCAAGCACGTGCAGCTCCCACAGTTTTGTTGTCCACTATGCAGACACAGGTGGCATCTTCATTACACATCCCTGTCTCTGCCTGGACCATTTCTAGGTGCTTAGCAGAAGCAAATTTGTCATGGTGCTCATTACATGTCCTGCCATTGACATCCAGCCTTCACCTTCATTTGCAGTGGTGTCATGAATGAGAAACCTGGACTGCTCCAGACTAGAACCTTATCATCTTTAGTGATGAATCCAGCTTCTATTTGGGATCCCATAAGTCTGGTTCATGTATGGAGGCCCCGTGGTAAACACTTCAATTCTGACTTGGAGCAACACACTGCCCAACTGCTTGTGTGATCATCTGGGGAGCCATCGCATATGACAGTCGGTCACCCCTTGTAGTAATACGAGGCATAGGATCAGCTCAGCGATATGTGCAGGACATCCTGCAGCCACACGTGTTCCTCTCATGGCAGTTCTTTAAGCTGGCATTTTTTACCAGGATACTGCTCGGCCGCATATAGCAAGGTTTTCCCAGGAATGTCTCCTCCAGATTCCAACACTTTCTTGGCTGCCCAGTCACCAGATTTATCACCAATCCAGCATTTATGGGACCAGTTGGGACACCAGTTTCAGCAACCGACGAGTGTGCAGGATCTACAGGCCCAGCTGCATCATCTGTGGGCAAATGTGCCGTAGGATACCATATGGAACCTGTATGCCCCATCGTATCTCCTCTTGTATCCAGGCTAGAGGCCGTATCTCATCTTGTTATCCAGGATAGAGGCCATATCTCATATTGTATCCAGGATAGAGGCCATATCTCATCTTGTATCCAGGATAGAGGCCATATCTCATCTTGTATCCAGGATAGAGGCCGTATCTCATCTTGTATCCAGGCTAGAGGTGGTACAACAGGGTCCTAGAGCCTCCTTTCAATTGTACAGTTTTCTCCAATAGACTTCTCCTTTCACTCTTAGGCCTCAGGCACACGACCGTTGTTCTGGTCCGCATCCGAGCCGCAGTTTTTGCAGCTCGGGTTCGGACCCATTCACTTCAATGGGCCGCAAAATATGCGGACAGCACTCCGTGTGCAATCCGCATCCGTTGCTCCGTTCCGTGTCCCCGCAAAAAAATATAACATGTCCTATTCTTGTCCGGTTTGCGGACAAGAATAGGCATTTCTACAATGGGCCGCCTGTTCCGTTCCGCAAATTGCAGAAGGAACATGGGGGCGGCTTCCGTGTTTTGTGGATCCGCAATTTGCGGTCGTGTGCATAAGGCCTTATATTGTAAACACTCACATATATCATCATTACATTCAAATACAGAAAGTTTCATTCCATTCCAACAACTGCTTCTTAGTGCGGTATTTAAATTTTTTTTAATTGTCAAACAGTGTAAATTAGAAAATTGTAGGACATACATTTTCTTCGTTTTGACAGAACACTATAAAACAGCGCATCCATGGTACAGTGACGCGGTGTGAACGGGCCATCTTCATATTTGATGAGATGGATAAGATGCCGCCAGGCCTCATTGATGTCATCAAACCTTACCTGGATACCTATGAACAACTGGACGGACTATCTTTCCGAAAATGCATATTTATCTTCCTCAGGTAAGCTCAACCATGTTATATGGTTTTCTAGTCTTTTTGATGGCACAGAGTGGCATAGGTAATTCCAGGCGCTGGTAACATAATGTGATCACTTGGGTGGCCATAGTGAGGAATACAATGCTAGCTGTTAAACTATTATACAATATATAATAGTAACTTCTAGTACATTTAAGTAGCTCTAGTAGCTTCAAGTAAGCTTTCTATCTTACCTCAGTGCTGAATTCACAGCTACACTACTCAGTATTGATGTATAATGCTGATAATTAGGTATGGAGCCTGCACAGAGGAAAACTGGTTTGTTTGTAGGTCATATGCTCTGTGATACTTGGCCAGATACTCTATAGCCTCTGGAGTATCACAGCAACTTCAGACTTCACGTGTTTTATGTTACAGTAATGCGGGAGGAGAGAAGATTACAGAGTTGGCCTTGGATTTTTGGAGGAATAAAAAGAAAAGAGAAGACATTAAACTGTCTGTTGTGGAAAGCCATTTAGCAAAGCATGCCTTCAACAAAAAGGGTAAGTTAGATAAGCTGTGTCCGGAGTACTGGGAGGATTCATATAATCCACACTGGGATTTTCTAGAGTTTAAATGGTGTTCAAGGATTTTTTTTTACTGATGGTCTATGCTTATCATAGGCCATCAATATCTTAAAAGGTGGTTGTCTGGTGCCCACACCCCCACCTTCAATGAGATGACCCCTGCAACCACCAGCTATGTCCAGTACACTGCCCACAGAGCTGTGTAGTTCCAGTCCCAACTTCCGGTTGCAGTAATCAGATATTGATGGTCTATCTCTATATTAGGCATATGTCATTAATATTAGATTGGTGGGGGTCCGACACCTAGCTGTTCGAAGAGCACTGCAGCCACTTCATAGTATATTAAGTATATTAAGTATATAGTATATTGAGAATAGTGCCAATGCTTGATATTGCAGCTCAGTCCCATCCACATGAATGGAACTGAGCTACAGTTGATTTGACATCACGGGGCGAGAAAGAGCCCACAGTGGCCCCTTCAAACAGATGATCGGGGTTGCTGGAATTTGAAACTAGCACCGACTTGATATTGATGAGCTATCTTGATGATCAGTTCATGAATATATTGAAGGATTGTTGAGGACTTAAAAAAGATGGCTACTTTCTTCCAAAAACAGCACCGCACCTGTCCACAGGTTGTGTGTGGTATTATAGCTGAGCCCCACTTCAATGGAACTGAGCTGCAATACCAGATACAACCCATGGACAGGTGTGGAGCTGTTTTTATAACAAAGCAGCCATCTTGGACAACCCTTTTAAGCCCCAGAAAACCCATTTAATCCCTTGACAACATACATCGTATATGTATGGCGGATGTCATCTCTTTAAAAGTGGAGCGGGCGCCACAGCTTCCAAGTGCCTGCTGTTTCGTACAGCAGACACCAAGGGCTAATACAGTCCTGATCAAAAATTTAGGTAGGCAAAGAGAGAGTATAGGCGTGCTCAAACCCTGTCACACCAAGCACGGACCACGCCAAGAACCACAGCATTACTTAAGTAAAAAGAGAAAAAGGTCAAGCTCGGTAAAATGTTACCTTTATTTTTCAGTGTAGATAAAAGCCAGTTACAGTCCAGTCTACATGTTTCGGATCAGAGACAATAGCGATCCTTCCTCATGACTAGTTTAAGACCACTTGAAAAATGGCAAAAAATCATATTTAGCATGGCTGGATCGTAACAAGGTTCCAAGTAGAGCTTCAACATGCAACAAGAAGAAATGGGAGTGAGACAAAACATTTTTTGAGCATTCAATTTAATGAAAACAACGAATAAACTGAAACAGGCTGTTTTTCAGCTGATCAAAAGTTTAGGACCTCACCTCCAAAAAAAAACTAAACCTCCCCAAAACAGAAATCCAGCTTCCAAACATGAACTCAGTAATGAGTAGCTCCGCCGTTATTGTTTATCACTTCAAAAATTCGTTTTTGCATGCTTGATGCAAGCGTTTCCATGAGGTGAGTGGGAACATTTCTCCAAGTGGTGAAGACGGCAGCATGAAGGCCATCTACTGTCTGAACTGTTGTCCATTTTTGTAAACTTCCCTTGCCATTCTTCCCCAAAGGTTCTCAATTGGATTTAGATCAGGGGAACACACAGGATGGGCCAAAAGAGTGATGTTATTTTCCTGGAAGAAGTCCCTTGTCCTGCGGACATTGTGTACTGTAGCGTTGTCCTGTTGAAAAACCCAGTCGTTACCACACAGACGAGGGCCCTCAGTCATGAGGAATGCTCTCTGCAACATCTGGACATAGCCAGCAGCCGTTTGACGCCCCTGCACTTCCTGAAGCTCCATTGTTCCACTGAAGGAAAAAGCACCCCAGACCATTATGGCACCCCCTCCACTGTGGCGCGTAGAAAACATCTCAGGTGGGATCTGCTTGTCATGCCAGTAACATTGGAAACCATCAGGACCATCAAGGTTACATTTTTACTCATCAGAGAATAAAACTTTCTTCCACCTTTGAATGTCCCATGTTTGGTGCTCTCTTGCAAAGTCCAAACGAGCAGTTCTGTGGCGTTCAAGGAAACGAGGTCTTTGAAGACGTTTTTTGTTTTTGAAGCCCTTCAGTCTCAGATGCCGTCTGATAACTAAACAAACAAGTTTTCTAGGCGAGAAGCTGGGGATAAGGTCACCTCCTAGCAAATCCCTAACAGCTCTCCCTATACTGCTATGCCCACATTCAGACCCTAAAGGTGGGAATGATGTGTCCTCGTGCCTGGGCTGAAAATACCCTAGAATCCCTGAGATGGTGAAAGGGGAAAAGGGGCAGCCTGCTCCCTCAGAACCAGGAGGGGACAGACGACACTCAAACAGCCTAGACAGCAAACCAAAGGGGAGTGGGAGTGGGCGTAATTTAAACTCAAACCAGCGACCCCACCCAGTGCACCTGAAGGGAGGCGGATACAGCTCAACTCCAAAACAAGACAAATGACTAGACACGTGCTGCTAATCTGGCAGACCTCCGCACATAGTCTGAGCAGGGCATGACAGTACCCCCCCTTCTACGGGTGACCTCCGGACACCCCGGACCAACCTTATCCGGGTGGGATCTGTGAAAAGCCCTCACCAGTCGGCTGGCACTGACATCCAGCGCCGGAACCCACATCCTTTCATCAGGGCCGTATCCCCTCCAGTGTACCAGGTACTGAAGGGAACCCCGAAGAACTCTAGAGTCAAGAACCCTGGAGATCTCGAACTCTAAATTTCCATCGACCAGAACAGGAGGAGGGGGCAATGGCGATGGTTCCACCGGTTTCACATATTTTTTCAGTAAAGACCTGTGGAACACATCATGGATCCTCCAAGTCTGCGGAAGATCCAGCCGAAACGCTACTGGATTGATCACCGCAGATATTTTGTACGGACCAATAAATCTTGGACCCAGTTTGGCACTCTCAGTTTAATATTTTTAGTGGACAACCACACCAGATCACCCACACACAGGTCCGGACCAGTCACACGTCTCTTGTCAGCCATTCGCTTATACCTCTCACCCATCTTCTCCAAATTCACTTGGATCCTCCGCCAGATAGAAGACAAGGCAGAAGAAAATCTCTCCTCCTCTGGCATCCCAGAGGAACTAGTCCCACATCATAATTCCTCTCGGCGACCGAGAGCTTCTTGGAAAAAAAAGCACACGGGACCCACTTGCCAGGAGATGAACCCTGCGACAGCACCGCTCCAACCCCCACTTCTGATGCATCAACCTCCACCACGAATGGCTGAGACACATAGGGCTGCACCAGAATGGGAGCAGACGCAAAACACTCCTTAATAGTCGAAAAGGCCTGCAATACCTCATCCGACCAGACAGTCATATCAGTGAGAGGTCTTACAATGGTAGAATAGTTCAAAATAAATTTTCTATAATAATTAGTAAACCCCAAAAACCGCATCAAAGCTTTCTGATTCTCTGGTCCGTCCCATTCCAGAACCGCCCGGACCTTTTCGGGGTCCATCCGAAAACCAGAGTCAGAAAGCAGATATCCCAAAAACGGAAGCTCCTGCACAGAAAACACACATTTCTCCAATTTGGCATATAATTTATTCTCCCGAAGGATCGTCAAAACCTGTCTCACATGATCCTGATGGGTCTTCAGATCAGGAGAGTAAATTAAAATGTCATCCAAGTAAACTACCATGAACCTCCCCACCAAATGTTGAAAAATGTCATTGACGAATCGCTGAAATACCGCTGGCGCGTTCGTCAACCCAAAAGGCATAACCAGATTCTCAAAATGACCCTCGTGCGTATTGAAGGCTGTTTTCCACTCATCCCCTTCCTTGATTCTGATCAGATTGTAGGCACCTCTCAAATCCAACTTGGAGAACACCTTGGCACCAACAATCTGATCAAAAAGGTCGGAGATCAAAGGAAGGGGATACGGATCCCGGACTGTAATACGGTTCAATTCCCGGAAATCCAAACAAGGTCTCAGTGATCCATCCTTTTTCTTTACAAAGAATAAACCTACTGCCACCGGAGACTTAGATGGCCTAATATGACCTTTTGCCAAACTCTCGGCGATATACTTCCGCATGACCTCTCTTTCGGGTTGAGAAAGATTGTAAAGCCGAGACTTTGGCAACTTAGCCCCTAGGATGAGATTAACTGGACAATCATAGTCACAATGAGGGGGCAATTCCTGAGCCCCACCCTCCGAAAAGACATCCGCAAAATCTGAGAGATACTGAGGTAGCTACGTAACGCGGGGTCATTCCACTCTGACTCTGTAGCCCATCTCCTAAACTCAACGCAGTAAACCTCTGCATGTTCACCCTGTAATAAATTACGCGATCTGGGTCATCGTAAATTAATCCCAGGGCTTTGAAAAATTCTTCCACCGACCGGAGGGCCAGAGAACCGGGCGGCATAGAAAAGGCCCAGGATTGCTCGTCCCCTTTAAGCAGAGAAATGATTATACCAACCCTCTGACTTTCATCACCTGACGAAGATGGACGCAGCCGAAAATACAACTTGCATGACTCTTTAAAGCGGATAAAGTCATCCGCACCCCCAGCAAATCTCTCAGGAAGAGCGACTTTAGGCTCCCCACAAATTTGACCTGCACCTGATGCCAGAGCATTCTGACACCGTGTGACCGAACTACGCAGATCCGCAACCTCTAGAGATAATCCCTGCATGCGGTCAACTAGCGCATTAATTGACGCCATCACAAAACCGCTGAGTAATGGCAGTCAAAGTATGGCGGGTTATAATGTCACGGCGGACAGGATATAAGATACACAGATAACTAAACAAACAAGTTTTCTAGGCGAGAAGCTGGGGATAAGGTCACCTCCTAGCAAATCCCTAACAGCTCTCCCTATACTGCTATGCCCACATTCAGACCCTAAAGATGAGAATAATGTGTTCTCGTGCCTGGGCTGAAAATACCCTAGAATCCCTGAGATGGTGAAAGGGGAAAAGGGGCAGCCTGCTCCCTCAGAACCAGGAGGGGACAGACGACACTCAAACAGCCTAGACAGCAAACCAAATAAATCAGAAACCAACTTATCTTATCTGAGCAGGAAAAGCCAATCCTTCCCTCCTTGCTTCCACAGCCAGACAGAAGCTATAACCCGCACAGGACACAGGGAGTGGGCGTAATTTAAACTCAAACCAATGACCCCACCCAGTGCACCTGAAGGGAGGCGGATACAGCTCAACTCCAAAACAAAACAAATGACTAGACACGTGCTGCTAATCTGGCAGACCTCTGCACATAGTCTGAGCAGGGCATGACATTATGGGGCTGCAGTCAGCACCAGTAAGGGCCTTAATTTGGGTCGAGGATCGTCCAGTGTCTTGACGGACAGCCAATTGGATCCTCCGACTCAGTGCTGATGAAATTTTTTGGGGTCTTCCACTTGACTTTTTTGTTCCATAACCCTCAGGATCCTTTAAGTAATTCCAAATGACTGTCTTACTGCGTCCCACCTCAGCAGCGATGGCGCGCTGTGAGAGACCCTGATTATGCAGTTCAACAACCCGACCACGTTCAAAAAGGGAGAGGTTTTTTTTGCCTTTGCCATCACAACGTGTGACTACCTGACAGAAAATGACAATTAATCCACATCTTTGCACAGATTTGGCCTTTTAAAGGCTTGTGGTCCTAAACTTTTGATCAGTTGAAAAACAGCCTGTTTCAGTTTATTCGCTGTTTTCATTAAATTGAATGCTCAAAAAATGTTTTGTCTCACTCTCATTTCTTCTTGTTGCATGTTGAAGCTCTACTTGGAACCTTGTTAAGATCCAGCCATGCTAAAAAAGATTTTTTGCAATTTTTCAAGTGGTCTTAAACTTTTGATCAGAACTGTATCTGCAATAACGTCAATCACAGACATTTGTGGCTTTCCCCAGAGCGCTGCACTCCCAGCGGTCGAACGGCTTTCTCAGCGCTGAGATCGGGGAACATAGTCTGCAATACATTGCAATGATAATTCATTGTAATGTAAGGCAGAAGTGATCTGAACATTGCATCTTCAAGACCCTTAGGCCTTTTTCAGACGGGCGTTGCGGGAAAATGTGCGGGTGCGTTGCGGGAACACGCGTGATTTTTCTGCGCGAGTACAAAACATTGTAATGCGTTTTGCACTTGCATGAGAAAAATCGTGCATGTTTGGTACCCAAACCTGAACTTCTTCACAGAAGTTTGGGCTTGGGATCGGTGTTCTGTAGATTGTATTATTTTCCCTTATAACATGGTTATAAGGGAAAATAATAGCATTCTGAATACAGAATGCATAGTAAAATAGCGCTGGAGGGGTTAAAAAATAAAATAATTTAACTCACCTTAGTCCACTTGATCGCGCTACCGGCTTCTCGTCTCTCTCCTTCTTTGCTGAACAGGACCTGTGGTGAGCATTCATTGCAGGAACAGGACCTGTGGTGACGTCACTCCGGTCATCACATGATCCATCACATGATCCATCACCATGGTAAAAGATCATGTGATGGATCATGTGATGACCGGAGTGAAGTCACCACAGGTCCTGTTCCTGCAATGAATGCTAACCACAGGTCCTGTTCAGCAAAGAAGGAGACAGACGAGAAGCCGGCAGCGCGATCAAGTGGACTAAGGTGAGTTAAATTATTATTTATTTGTTTTTTAACCCCTCCAGCGCTATTTTACTATTCATTCTGTATTCAGAATGCTATTATTTTCCCTTATAACCATGTTATAAGGGAAAATAATAATGATCAGGTCTCCATCCCGATCGTCTCCTAGCAACCGTGCGTGAAAATTGCACGGTTTTTTTCCATCTGCCTATTACATTGTATGCCATATTAAATGGTGCCATTGGAAAGTGCAACTTGTCCAGCAAAAAATAAGTCTTCAAAAATCTAAACAGAAAAGTAAAAAAGCTATGAATCCTAGAAGGCAGGAAGTAAAAAAAAAATAAAAATTATCAAAAACAGAAAATTGTTTGGTCCTCTAAGTGTTAATATGGAATTTTGGCAAAGACACCATATAGGTCAGGGATGGCCAACCTGCGGCTCTCCACCTGTTGTGACACTACAATTCCCACCATGCCCTGCTGTAGGCAGTCTGGGCATGCTGGGAGTTTTGCAACAGCTGGAGAGCCGCAGGCTGGCCATCCCTGATATAGGTGATAACTGCTAGACCACTGAGACCCACACCAATCGCCAGAACTCACTTTATGTTGAAGGATGTCTTGGAGGAATGGGGCCCTATTCCAAGCTTGTCTATAGGGCCCATGCGCACACGTTATTACCCTGGTAAAGCTTCTGTATGTATTTCCTTTTAGGTGGATTTTGGCACTGTAGTCTGATAGACAGAAATCTGATTGACGTCTTTGTGCCGTTCCTTCCTTTGGAAGAGGAACACGTAAGGATGTGTGTGAGGGCAGAGCTTCGTCACCGTGGCAGAACGATAAATGAAGAACTGGTCGCTAAAATCGCTGGAGAAATGTCCTACTACCCTGATAGGGAGAGGGTCTACTCTGTGAAAGGCTGCAAAACAGTGGCCACAAAAATCAGTCTGTTCCTTTAATCCAGGACTTAAAAATGGACCAGCAATATTACATTGGTGCTGTCCGACTCTCAGCACTCCCACGACCAGCTCTTTGAAGGGACCATAATGCTCGTTGTTTACTTTGGTCTGTAATGCACAGTTCCATACTTGTAGTGGTTGCATCCATTTTTAACACCTGGATAAGTCCTTCAAGTTTGGAATTTTTGCCTGACAACACACATTAGCCATAACTTTTTTCTACGTGCCTATGTACGTTTTCTTACAATTTTTTTTGGGGTGAGATATAATTTAAAGTTTTTTTTGGAAGTTCAATATTGATGGGGTATTGATGGGGTATCCTCTGGATGGGTCATCCATATCTGATCAGTGGGGGTTCAACTCCTGGCACTCCCGCCAGCCAGCTGTTTGAAGTGGCCACAGTACTCCCGTGAGTGCAGCAGCCTCCTCATAGCATGCCAAGCACAGCGCCGTACATCGTATGGTGGCTATGCTTGGTATTGCAGCCCAGGCCCATTCACTTGAATAGAACTCAACAGTTATTAGACCACGTGACCGATGATCGTGATGACCCAGGAGTCAGACTCCCACGGATCAGATATTGATGACCTACCCTGAGAATAAGCCATTCACACGGCTGTATTTGCAGTCTGCATCCGTTCCGCTTTTTTCCCGACCGGATGCAGACCCATTCATTCCAATGGCTTCACTATAAATGCCGACAGCACACTGTGTGCTGTCTGTATCTGTATGTCTGTTCTGTAGCCCTGCAAAAAAATAGAACATGTCCCAGTCTTGTTTGTTTTTCGGACATGGATACAAAAAAAAAACTGATGCAACACGGACGTCATCTATATTTTTTGCGGACTGCAAAATACATCCGGTGGTGTGAATGCACCCTTAATATTAAATGTCCAGACAACCACTTTAAAGTTAAATTTATATGGATTTTTATAGAAGAATGGAATAAAATTCTCCCATTTCAATTTGGGAATATCAAATAGTATGTTCTTTACCTTTAGATTATTTTTATTCAATGAAAAATATTTTATAAAATAATTTTTTTTGGTCTTTTGAGTCACTGATTTATTTTTTTAATTATTTCTATTAATATTTTTATGTAGTTTATGAGACTTTTACACTTTGTAAACTTGTTTTCTTTTTATTAGTCACGTGTAATGTCATATGGCTATATAACATGATGTTACTTACTGTGCGTATATATTTCCCTAACAGGGACTTATAAGTGCAGTTCTGGGGACCATAGTTAGGCCCCGGACTCACAGTATAAAACTGTCAGTCATAGGAATCAGTAAGGTGAAAAAACGAGCCCCCTCTGTTTGTGAGCACCCGATCTGCATTAACCTGACAGTAAGGTTGTTGTCCCGGCAACAGATCTGCATTGACGATGGTGCCGAAATGCTATATGGATGGGATAGGAGTTTTCTCTCATCCTGACTGTAAAGAAAAAAATAGAAAAATCATGTTCTGACTCACTCACATGTTTCATAAATATGACGCTCATTTTGAACACCATATTTCCAGGAAAATACTATACACGCATTGATAAATCTCCCCCATGCAGCCCTTCATCTCCTGTTTCCCTTCAGTACAGACACCCCTAAAAGATATTCGGACAGCACTCCGACAAAATCTATGAAGAATAGTCAGTGCACACCCAATGCAGTCAGGTGAACACCCAGTAGAGCCAGGCCCATTGTGACTCGCAACAAACAAACCAAAAGATGAGGAAGGCAGCACACAATCCGGATTGGCAAGTGGAGAAGAAACTTGAATCCATGGCGATCGTATCCAGTGGTGCATACTTGAAAAAGGCTTGCGTGAGGCTGACACGTTGCACCACGCGATACGATTACTATGGATTACATTTTTTTTCTCCACCTGGCCATCAACATCATATGCTGTCTTTATCTTTTGGACTGTTGTCCACACTGGAGATTCAGTGCATTGGAAATTATTACACAGTTACCATTGAACACAGTGGCAGCTGTAAAATCTCTTGGCATCGAGCTCCCCCTGGTGGTGGCATAGGAAAATGCTGGCCTGCTTGAAGATGCATATACACTCACCTAAAGAATTATTAGGAACACCATACTAATACGGTGTTGGACCCCCTTTTGCCTTCAGAACTGCCTTAATTCTACGTGGCATTGATTCAACAAGGTGCTGATAGCATTCTTTAGAAATGTTGGCCCATATTGATAGGATAGCATCTTGCAGTTGATGGAGATTTGAGGGAGGCACATCCAGGGCACGAAGCTCCCGTTCCACCACATCCCAAAGATGCTCTATTGGGTTGAGATCTGGTGACTGTGGGGGCCATTTTAGTACAGTGAACTCATTGTCATGTTCAAGAAACCATTTTTCCAGTCTTCAACAGTCCAATTTTGGTGAGCTCGTGCAAATTGTAGCCTCTTTTTCCTATTTGTAGTAGAGATGAGTGGTACCCGGTGGGGTCTTCTGCTGTTGTAGCCCATCCGCCTCAAGGTTGTGCGTGTTGTGGCTTCACAAATGCTTTGCTGCATACCTCGGTTGTAACGAGTGGTTATTTCAGTCAACGTTGCTCTTCTATCAGCTTGAATCAGTCGGCCCATTCTCCTCTGACCTCTAGCATCCACAAGGCATTTTTGCCCACAGGACTGCCGCATACTGGATGTTTTTCCCTTTTCACACCATTCTTTGTAAACCCTAGAAATGGTTGTGCGTGAAAATCCCAGTAACTGAGCAGATTGTGAAATACTCAGACCGGCCCGTCTGGCACCAACAACCATGCCACGCTCAAAATTGCTTAAATCACCTTTCTTTCCCATTCTGACATTCAGTTTGGAGTTCAGGAGATTGTCTTGACCAGGACCACACCCCTAAATGCATTGAAGCAACTGCCATGTGATTGGTTTACTAGATAATCGCATTAGTGAGAAATAGAACAGGTGTTCCTAATAATTCTTTAGGTGAGTGTACATAACTATACTTGAATCTTAAATTGTGAGTGAAAACCCACCCTTGCTCAAATGCCGGGCATGACCACCCTATTTAATTGCACTGTTCTGTGCAATTTGGAGAGAGTCTTCTGTTTCATACAAAGTCCTGCCTAAATTTTTGTTCCGTCTTTGAATGGGGGGGGGGGGGGGGGGGGCAGCAAAGTCTTCAGCAATTGGCTAAATAAAATGGGGCCTAATATGGCTCTTAGGTAAATACAGAGAGTAATGGGACTAGCGACCCCTAGAATATCCTGCATACATACTAGGGGCTTAAATAATCCAGAGGGTCGCTTCCCTGATCCTGATTCACTTACTGTCATAAGGACCCAGTACTTAGACCCCCCCCCCATTACTTTAGTGGAGAGTTTATGTGACCCTTATGTCGTTGGGTAGGTACCTGGGCCAGCCTTGTGTAGGTTTTGATTCAGGATGAAAGACCAGGGAGGCATGGTTGTCAACAGTCCTAAATTTGCTGTGACTGTCCCTATTCTTTAAGGGCGATCCCTTCAAATATTTGTCTTGGGAACTCTCGCCCTATCAGAGGCATGGCCGTTTTCTTTAAATTGTTCCTCACGGTTCACACAGCATCTTGAGGAGTCACAGAGGAGCCTGGCCTGCAGAAAAGGAGCTGGCAGCTAGGAGCGGTGAGTAATTCAAGGGTTCTGACCTGAGGTTTTAGTATTGGAGTCTGGTCTGGGGTCTGGTCTGGTAATTTAAGGTGCTGGGGTCTGAATTATGAGGTTTGAATTATATGGTCTGGGGACTGCATAATGGGGTCTGGCTTGTCCCACTTAACAGCGATACTGGGGTCAGATCTGCACTTTCATAAATACGAGGCTGGGACTCCCGGGGATCTTCTCTCCTATAGTGTGTTTGATTGGCCTCGTGATGGACCTGGTCCCTGCTAGACATGACAGAAACCTGCTCCGCCTGCTAATGTTTTACGGGATGAAGATTATTCTCCTTAACTGGAAGTCACCTAAGACCCCTACTCTCAAACAGTGGATATAATATATAAATACAGAGCTACACATGTATAAGTTAACATATGCTGCTAGAGGAACTCCGGATCGTTTCGAGAAGATTTTAGGTGTTTGGCTCCATGCACAAAGCACTGTTTAGATATCGGCTTGGGTCGGGCTGGGGGGTGCTCAGCCATGTGTGTGAGTGTACTACCTGTGGGGATGCAGCCAGGAATGGACTTACACATGTGATCTTCTTGGACTTATCCTGTGATAGACTACTGCGACACCAGGGTTGTGTCTTTAATTGATGTCTCATGCTTTTGTTTCTTTTCTTTCAGTGTCCCAGTTGGGATGCTATTGTATTGTATGCCATTAAAATGTGAAAAATAAATACCATTGTACTGCAATACTGTGCCACCCATTATTGTTAAACATAAAAACATAGCATAGGAGTAGCCCGACCCCAATCGTGACATGGCACTCCCTAAGCTGGGGACCATCTGCCCCCGGCTCATTACCTTTCGCTGGGCCAGCGATGCCTACCAGCCACGGCTGTTCCCCCAGGGAGCCGCAGTACCACTGTCTGAACTTTGTCACTGTTCAGGCCCAAAACATTTGGAGGATCTGCAGCGACCAGGCTGCAGGGGCAACACGTGAGCTACGGTGGGTTGATGGGGGTAGTAGTAGTTTTACTCACGGTTAGCAGCGCTCCCTGAGCCGGCGTGCAGTGAAGGGAAGGACAGCACCATTTCCTTCAGGGAACACTCTGTTGTCCAGGGACTCCCGCCAGATGGTGTTTGAGGTGCCCTGAGTAGAATGGGTTTTTGATAAGGTGCCTTGGCGGCAGGGTCCCTGGTGTTCGTGACACCAGCACCGTTAGGTGCAAAGGAAAAGTAATAAACTGAGTCCAGACCTTGTGTGAAGTTCAACAGCAGCTTTACTTGAACAAACGTTTCTCCAACAGTTTACAGACTTTATCTTGGTTGCTTTAGCATCAACTCTGGCAGGCGAACACACTCAACCATGCTACATCTGTTGCTCTCTGGCTCTGCTGTACTGAGATGCTCCAATGGAATCTTTGCTTTCTGCTTTAGGCTGCAACTTCTCTCTCTCTGTAGTCTGACTCTAAATTAATACCAAATAACTTTTCTTCCTGCCTTCAGAGGCTCCAAGCGGTAACCTCCATATCCAGCATAGAGCTGAAGGTGCTCTAGCTGGCCTAGGCAGGACCCGTCCAGCAGGGACGTGGAACTGCTTCCTTCCTTGACAGGGGGTGACTCCACTCTCCCTCCAACTAACTAGTTTCCTCCTCTCCTTAGAGAGGGAGAATTAGAATGGGAAGAGGGGTTCCATCCTATGCAACATTAGCACTGCCATGTTTGCTGCCACCTCTGGTGAACCAGGCACATTACATCTGAACATAACCTTTACTTAAAGGGGTATTCCCATCACAATGATCACTGTTAAATCTGGTAATGATTTGACAGTGATCATTTTTAGAAATATATTTTATTAACCAATTACCACCCTTCTTCTTGAGAATATTCATCCCCTCCTACCTCATTGTTGTCATTTCGTCTCCCGTAGTTACGGCCACCGCTCTTCTCCCGAATTTTGTGGTCGCGCTTGCGCAGAAGACACCTTATTTTCTCCCGGCTGGGCCGCACACTGTCCTGAACTCGCACGCCGCCACACATACGCCATCATGACTTCTTCCTGGCCAGTATAGTACAGGCCCGCGAACACGCACGCCGGGTCTGTACTATACTGTCCAGGAAGAAGTCACCATGTCACATGCGCGACGGCGTGTGCGTTCAAGACAGCGCCCGGCCGGGACAAGCCTTCAATCAAGCTGACCAAGCCCGCCCAGCCACACAAGCCGGAAACCAGGAAGTGAACAGCGCAGCTCGCAGCAGGTAAGTATGAAAACGGTAGATGGGACAACCCCTTTAATCACTTGCCTCAGTCATCAATACAGTTCATTTATATGGCAACGATGATAATCCAAATAATATCTCAACTGTAATCCTTGTAACAGGCTTGACTTTAAAGGGATTCTGTCATGAGATTTTAGCCCTATACGCTATACATATGCCCATGTCCGTACTAATAACATGAATCCTAAACTGGCCTTATTAAACCTGCTTGTGGCTCTATTAACCCAAAAAAATGGTTTTTATAACCGGTCAATCGCCTACCTAAGGTGCCCAAGGGGACGTCAGTTAATACAGGGTGCCCGGCCGTCTGGTGCCCAGCGCTTCCTTCCCAGTCTTAATCGCCGCCCTCCTCACCTCAGCTTCGCCTCCGCCAGATCCGGCCGGCCCTCTGCCAGATCCGGCGCCTGCGCACTATGCTCAGCCTGATGCACCGCGGACTCCTGGCAGCGTATTCGTTGAGCGAAGTGCACATGCGCCTCGGCCTGGTGCAAATGGTAGGCTCCCTTGTCCAGGTCATGTTGAAACAGTCATGGTTCCCATTGTACAGCTCTCAGTGCAGTGCTAAAACCCAAATGCTAAAAAGATATATAGAAGGTTATCAAGAAAACCCCACAGTGACCTGGGTGATATACAACAAGAATAGATGTCCCACAAAACGTATTCTACAATTTCAAACCAGCATCTGGATCTGAATACCTTTGTAATTGCATGTAATTAAAAATGTATCATAGCTACTTTTGTTATTTGCTGAAATCTATCTGTATAGCGCCACCTGCTGTTTGCTCTTTTTTCTAATTTCTTTGTCCTGCTCAACGAGACGGAAGCACGTGCTCAGTTCCATCATTCAATTGCCACCAGCTACAGCAGAAAGGACAAACCCTCTGACAAAGGACACGTCCTGTGAGCTGCCAGCATGAAATAAATCTAGCAGAACAATTGCAGCAAAGAATGGGGAGATCTCTGGATCCATGTGAGTGAGATACAGGGCTGGTTCTAGATTTACTAGATTGTGTGACTTTCAGTACTTTACATTAATCATGGGATAATCCATTTAACATTAGGGATATTAACACAAAAACAGGAGGTGGATCACATGAACAACCCTCACCCTGGATTCACATCTGCGTCCTTATTTCTGGCAGTCTGTTCCATCAGGGGAATTACTGCCGCAATTCACTGTATCTGGTGTACATGCCAGCCCTCGGCTGGACAAAAAATGCCATATGCAGCATTTTATTGTCTGGCCGAAAGTTGGCACATACGCCGCTAAGCGGCCAGATCGCCGCCGGATCCTATTGCAGTGTATGGGGATCCGGCGGTGCACGGTGGTATTCGGCCATGCCAGATATGGTAACCTCCGGCAAAGGAACAGACTGCCGGAGACAAAACCTTAGATGTGACCCCAGCCTAAGACACCTATATTTCATCCCCTCCCTAAAATACACAATTATTTCGAAAGGTGGATTCCCTTTTTGAACAATTGGGCATTTGGTTGGATGATCACCTCCAACCCCTGATTCAACGTCTGTCCATAATTGCCAACTCTCCAGAATTTGCCAGGACTGTCCCTGATTTTCAGGGACAGTCCCAGCAAATTTGTGGTGTCCTGGGCCAACAATGTGTGACGCTAACGCAAACTGCGCCCATAAGTGGGTGTTCACGGTTAGAGTGGGGGCGTTCACGGGGGCTAGATTCCCTGATTTTACCAACTGGAAGGTTGGCAAGTATGGGCTGTCTGGTTTTGTCTGTGACTCCAGTGATATTTTAAGGGCTATAAAAGATTTCTCTTGGTCACCAGAGTACAGGTGCATTACATGAGATACTATTGCACTTTGCACATCCATTCCACATGATAGGACAGTACAGGCCTTGACAGAGGGCAATTTAGGAAAACTGGTTTAGTTGTCCATAGCAACCAATCAGATTCCACTTTTCATTTTTCAGTGCTCCTTTGGAAAATGAAAGCTGGAATCTGATTGGCTGCTATGGGCAACTAAGCCAGTTTTCCTTTGCCCTATTTCTGATAAATCACCTCCAGTGATGCAAAAACAGGTGAACACACACTGGCACATGGGCTCTGTCCAGGCGACGTAATCTGGGAATTTTTTTAGATTTGTATTGGCGGTGCTGTGTTCTTCTACTTTCATTTTATAGCAGCAGGAACTGAAAAGCAAGTAATAGTGAGCAAGTCTGCTGGAGCTGATGTGTCCCTCACTGCCTCACCCTGCCACTTGCTTTTGGTCCTGACAAACTAATCTTTTGTCAGGAATGTGAACCAAATGAGTAGTTCACCTTGAAGATCATTGGTGAGCTACCTGTCACTAGAAATCAGTCCGTAGTGGAGTGAGCAGCCAGCCCCGGGGAATGTCAGCAGGAGAAAATGCCAAAAAACAGCTTCCGAGGAAGATAAGGAGAATTTATTCTGGATTGTTGAGCAGCCATTACGAAGGCAGAGTGCTGGACGTGTGGCTATGGACTTTACAGCATAGTTGTCTGGGTCAGAAGCTTCAGGGTTCCCAGGCATACTGAAGAGGCAGATTGGTCACCTGCTAAAGGACTACAACCCTCAGCTGGGCACTGTAGTATTTCTTCGATATAGCTAGAGAGAGAAATTGAGAGATTTTTGGAACAGAAAGATGGCTTGGATTATTCACAGTCTCTGGGAAAAACTGGTTGACAGGATCTATGGTTACTTTTCAAGTAAGTATTGTGGGGTTTCGCTATGGTAGATAGGGTAAGCGGGCGCAGTACAAAGGCAAAATACAAGTTCTCAAAAATACAAGCAATTGCACAAAACAGCACGTAACTTTACAGTCTTGGTGTTAATTCACACACAATGGAAAGTTCATATAACACAAGTCACCTTGCTGGCAGTTCTGCCTCCGGTAGTCCACAGCAGGCTTTAGGGGGCCTTTTCCCCCACCGTGCGTCTCTCAGCCCTCCAGCATGGCACAAAGTCTAAGATCCCAAAAACAGAGACATCTCTTCTGAGCCCAGCTGCCTATTTAAAGGGGTTGTTCGGGTTCAGAGCTCAACCTGGACATACCCTTATTTTCACACAGGCAGCCGCTACTGAGGCTAGCATCGGAGCATCTCATCCTCCGATGCGCTCTCTTGCCCTGCCCTAAATCACGCAGGGCAAGGTCTCTTTTGTCTTTAATAACAGACTGCCGGGGCGGAAACCGCAGTGTGTTCGGTGACATCACCGGCTCTGATGGGCGGGCTTTAGCGCTGCCCTAGCAGTTTTACTGGCTAGTGCAGGGCTAAATCCCACCCATCAGTGCCGGTGACATCACCGGGCTACCTGGCAGCCCCATGGAGAGCCCTGGTACGTCACCGGATCTAAAAAAAATGCCTTTGCCCTGCACGATTTAGCGCAGGGCAAAGGAGAGCATCGGAGCATGAACTGCTCCGATGCTCCTGTCAGGGGGGCTGCCGGGGTGAAAATGGAGGTATGTCCAGGTTCAGCTCTGAACAAAACCCGGACCGGCACTTAAACTCCGGTCCCGTATTTGACCTCACCTGGCTGGAAACCAGCCCAGCTGCACATGCTGGGAGGAAAATACCTGCCTTGCCAGACACAACCCCTCACTGTGTCACAGTATATTTTCACTTTTCAGTAACAAACTGTTATCTGTTTCACCAAAACCAGAGGCAACCATGATATTACACTCCAGCAGTAGGAAATTGTTTGGTTTTATACGGGACACTGCCTTGCACTCCACAACTCAATACCCACCAACACCAAGAGCACTCTGAGCAACCACGAGGCAGGGGACACCCAAAACAGGGAAAAAAGTGTGTGTCCCTCCCCTGCACGGCTCTAGGGGAGCACTGGAGCAGATATTCCACCACTGTCTTAACTACCACCCCCATCCACTCCACCTCACGCCTCCTGGCCAGGGGACTGTGCAATACCTGGGGGTATCTGCAAATTGTTTATTGTTCATGTATTATAATGTTATGTATATTTTATGTTGTTTTGGTAGTAAGTTCCAGTGAGAGGTATGATTGGCAGGAACAGGGCTAACCACCACGTTCCTCCCCTCTTGGTAGGAGTGGGCTGATCCTGTGTCCTGCCAGGAGGGATAATGTAACCTAGAAGAGAGAGGAAGCACACTGCAGAGCTCCTGCTCCTGGTGAAGAGTTTCTAGGGGGACCAACTCAAGTGAGCCTCAAGAAAGCACTTTAGAGACAAAACAGCAGAGTGAAAATCCTGCATTTCAGACACTGCTGCAAGGCGAGGGACTACGGCTCAGACACCCATCACCCAAAGCTACCACTAGACCAGATAAAGTTGAAGTCTGAATCTTACAGTGAACACCTATACCCTCAAGTCCTAAGCTGTTGCCATCAAACCTGCCTCTATACTTCAGTAATTGGTGCTATACATTATATATTTACTTCTGGCCTGGTTCTTCAAGCTACAATTCTACTGCACTAATCCCCATGGAGTGACGGCCTGAGGGAGTACACCATGACACAACATCTCATCATGACCGCTACCACTCTCATCCTCTGCACTGGCTCCTTAGGGACTCACTGTAGCTGCAAGATAATTCAATGTTGTGATCAGTGAGGGCTGCCATGCCAAGGACCAACACCTACAGAGATGCTTGAAAGCACTTGCATAGGGATGTAGGAATGGGAGGCAACCCTACCGCCTATGCTGGAGCTTTTTGATATGCACAGTTCTTATTTTTAGTGAGATGTAGGGGGAGTACACAGGGGCAACCAGTGTAGCTGGCCGGCTAAGACCTGTCCTAGGTTGCTAATACGGCTTATATGTTTATACAGCTAGACCTGTTAATAACCTTAATACAGTTCCTATGTTTATATGTTAGAGACAGAACGCAGAGTTATTTACAGTGACTTCATGTTTTGGATGTCATATAATAGATTCATTATATGAATGTAGGGTAAGCTCAATGACACAGCAGACACAACAGAGTTAAACTGTTGTTACTGAGCAAGAGTCTTGACCAATCACAGCCAGCCTCCCACACAGCCTGTGTGGGAAATTCCTCTAGCAGGAGCTGCTAGAATCATTACATCAGAGGAGAGGAGCTGAACAGACATTCACTCCACTAAGAGCTGTGTTTTATGGAAGCAAAGAGGCCAAAATAGGTCTTTAGGACAGTTATATAATGTTCCTATTGTTAATATCATGATTAGATCTGTTTGTTTACAGTTCCACCATACAAATACGAACTGCTTATACCAGATCATACTGAGCCATAAAAGCAATCAATCATCAAATAATTGCATACAAACAAACCAATAGCAAATCTCAGATATACCTCTCGGAGAGAATATAAAGTGCTTAAAAAACTTAAAGTGAGAGTACAGATACTGAAGAGAGAAATATATCCACCATTTTAGGTTGAATGACAAGATTGAACAGTTAAACCACCATCTTATTCATGCAGACATTTTGTGAATCTTTATGCAACACGTGTTTGTACATGGACTATCTGCTGCGGATATTATATATGAAGAAAAGTTGAAGTTAATAAAGAAGCTATCTTAGCATTTGGTCTGCTCTTTAAACCTACTGTTTCCATAGAATGGCGCTAGAGGAATTACAGAGTAATAAACAGTCTGGTTGGACTAAAAAGTTAGAGATATCAAAATTCTTCTAATGCCACAGCGCAAAAGGCACTTCATATTGCTGCGCCTGCCACAACCAACACCATATTAGTGGAGTGTAGACGCTGATGGTGACATAGGCCTGGTGCCAACTTCCAGGCAGTGGCTGTTGTTCTCTGGATCTTAGCAGCAATGAAAACAGCTTGTACTATATACCAAAGCCAGTAGGTTGTTTTTATGGTGAATGGTGGCAGCAGCACCACTGACAATTAGGTATGGAGCCTGCGGAGAAGAAACTTGGTTTGTTTGCAGGTCATATGTTCTGTGATACTTGGCCGGATACTCCATAACCTCTGGAGTATCACAGCATCTTCAGACTTCATGTGTTTTATGTTACAGTAATACTGGGGGAGAGAAGATTACGGAGTTGGCCTTGGAGTTTTGGAGGAATAAAAAGAAAAGAGAAGACATTAAACTGTCTGATGTGGAAAGCCATTTATCAAAGCTTTCCTTCGACATACAGGGTAAGTGAAATAACCTGTGTCAGCTGTACCATTAATATCAGATAGATGGTGTCCCGAAATCCTGCACCCCTGCTTTTAATGGGAGCAGCACTGCAGCAATCAGCTCTGTCCAGTACACTGTGGTGTCGTTCCAGCAGTGACTTTCAGTGCCAGAGCTATTCTGAAACATGTCCTGAGGATAGGCCATCAATAACAAAATCCTGGACAATCCCTTTAAGTATTGAAGACCTATACTAGGTATCAGTTATCAATATTTGATCGATGGGGTTATGACATCTATCTGTTTGCAGAGCACTGCAGCCTCCTCATAGTATGCCAAGCGTAGCACTGTGCGTTGTATAGTGGCCATGCTTGGTATTACAGTTCAGTCCAATCCACTTGAATGGGACTAAGGTACAGAAAGACCATGCGACTGAAGGATGTGATGTCATAGGTCAAGAAGGAGGCTACAGCGCACACAAGCCCTGCAGCCACTTCAGACAGCTGATCGGTGGAGTGCTGGGAGTTGGCCTATCCTGACAATAGGTGATCAATACTTAAGCCCCAAAAAACATAGGATAGATGATAACTACTAGATTGGTGGGGTCTGACCACACCACTTTATGTTAAAGGATGTCATGTTGGAATGTTCCAAGCTTGTCTATAGGGCCCATGCGCACGCGTTATTACCCTGGTAAAGCTTCTGTATGTATTTCCTTTTAGGTGGATTTTGGCACTGTAGTCTGATAGACAGAAATCTGATTGACGTCTTTGTACCGTTCCTTCCTTTGGAAGAGGAACACGTAAGGATGTGTGTGAGGGCAGAGCTTCGTCAGCGTGACAGAACGATAAATGAAGAACTGGTCACTAAAATCGCTGGAGAAATGTCCTACTACCCTGAGAGGGAGAGGGTCTGCTCTGTGAAAGGCTGCAAAACAGTGGCCACAAAAATCAGTCTGTTCCTTTAATCCAGGACTTACAAATGGACCAGCAATATTACATTGGTGCTGTCCGACTCTCAGCACTCCCACGACCAGCTCTTTGAAGGGACCATAGTGCTCGTTGTTGGTCTGTACTGCACAATTCCAATTCTCTACTTTTCGTAGTGGCGGTGTGCTAATTTTTAACTCCTTGGTAATTTTTGTTTTTTTAACCTCACTGCACTTTATTAGCTATAAGCTTTCTTTACATACTTTTACGTCCATTTTTTTATTTGTAGATTTTTAAGATTTTTTTTTTGTGGTCCATCTAAATTAAATGGGTTACTGGGACTTCAATATTGATGGCCTAACCTCTAGATAGGACATCAATATCTAAAGGGTGGTGGTCCGACTCCCTGCAAGCTCTAGTGAGTGCGGCAGCCTCCTCACAGCTCAGTGAGTGTGACCTAGGAAGATGCTGCAGCGAGAGTGCCAGAGCTGTTTTTTTATTTTTTTATTTATTTTTTATGTTTCAATGGTATTTATTAAAGTTTTACACAATAATAAGGTACAGATTACATTGTGCATAAAATAAAGCACAAATTGTCCAGTCAAATAGGCAATCGAGACAAATAAAATAAAAGACATAAAGACAGAAAACAAATTATACAAAAATAAAAAGGATAGCATAAAATCAGGGGTAGCATTCATGCAGTTCTGCATCTATTGGGTTTAATCTCAGGTGGCGAACAGTGACGAGAAGACCCACCCTCTTATCCATCTCCTAGTTGCGTATAAGATATACTGTATCCTATCAAAGTTCTGGGTAGTGAGAAAGATTGGCAGAGTGGGGGGAGGACGACCAAGGCTCCCAGACTCCCTCAAATAAGGGAAATGTATCCGAACGGATAGCTGACAACCATTCAAATTGATAAATCTTGTTGATCCTATCAATCACCGCTTGGTAGTTTAGTGATAGGGAGCGCCACTGAGAAGCAATATGGATCCTAGCAGCGAGCAAGATAAATTGGGCCAATTTAAATTTAGCGTTTGTTAATTTAGATGGCTTGTCACCAAGAAGAAAGACTGAGGGTGTATGGGGGAGGGTGTGCCCCAACAAGGATGAGAGCAGATCGCCAATGCGACCCCACAACCTGGAGGCTATGGGACATGTCCACCAGGTATGAAACATCGTGCCCTTCTCTCTACAACCCCGGAAACAAGTAGAAGGGACCTCTGGGTAGAAGTTATGTAGTTTGGCCGGCACCAGATATGTCCGGTGAAGGATCTTAATTGAGGTCTCCGCCAGAGTGGTTTGGAGAGTGTCTGGGAGCGTTGGTGCCATCTAGATACACTGGATTCCTCTAATAGATCAGCCTCCCACTCCAACATATAGCGAAGCTTAGAGTCCTTTGGGGGTGCAGTGAGGGTAGAATAAATCCGAGACAGTATACCCTGCTTATATAGAGAGAAAGACATTAGCCTTTCAAAAGGGGTATAGTCAATTTCATGGGAACCATTTTTTACGGAGTGGAGAAAGGAGAAAACTCTCCGGACATTAAACTGCTCACAAACTGGTGGAGTGAATTTCTCAATGAAATCTGGCATAGTTAGGATTTTACCCCGCACTAGGAAAGCCCGGAGGGAGCACAATTTTTTTTCAACCGACCACGAGAAGGCCCCAGACTGAAGTCCAGGGGAGAAAGCCGGGTTACCCAGAAGGTATTCTAAGGGGGACGGTTTGGATTGGAGAGAGCGCTTTAACCTAATGGATCTCCATAGAAGCAATTTTTATTTATTTTTAATTATTTAAAAAAATGTTATCTATTTTCATTAGGAGACTTTTACACTTTATAAACTTTTTTTTGCTTTTTATTAATCTGTGGTGTAATGTCATATGGCTACATAACATTACATTACTAACTGTGTTTGCAGTGCCCTGGAGCAGGGGTACTTTGGTCGTTTGTGGACATTTGCCTCTATGAGGTGAAGAAATTTCTAGGATTTATTCAGCACTTTACTAAGATTGAGGCCTCTTTGCAAGACTTGTTGAAAGGCCAGCCTAATAAAAGAGGTTCAGATAAGACTGCTATGGCGTGGACTGATGTTCAGGATAAAGCTTTTAATGAACTCAAATGTAAATGATCTTAAGCACCTATTCTCTCCTACCCAGACTTATACTAAGCCTTTCAGACTGTATACTGAGGCATGTAAAACGGGCTTGCGAGCTGTGTTGGACCACGTTCAGAACCAACAGGAAAGAGTCATTGTATATGGCAGTAACTCACTTAGGCCAACTGAGAGGAATAATGCTAATTAAAGGGTTTTTTGCGATTTTATTTACTGATGATCTATCTTCAGGATAGGTCATCAGTATCTGATCGGTGGGGTCTGACACCTGGGACCCCCGCCGATCAGCGCTCCTGTGTGTGCTGCCGATTTCTCACAGCTTACCAAGCACAGCACAGTACATTGTATAGCGGTTATGATTGGTATCGCAGCTCAGCCCCAATCACTTTAATGGGACTGAGCTGCTCCTCGGCCACGTGAACGATTAACCTGACGTCACTGGCCTAGGAAAAACCGAGAGAAATCTGCGGCGCTCCCGGGGGTCGGACCCCCACCTATCAGATACTGATGACCTATCCTGAGGATAGGTGATCAGTAAAAAAAAAAAAATCTCAGAAAACCCCTTTAAAGCTCTTTTAAACTAGAATTACTCGTCTAGGCCAGGACGGTTACAAAGAAATTCAAGGAATATTTGGCTACAGAATTTGTGGCCTATACTGGCAACAACCTGTTGGCTTATCTTACCACTGAAAGTATAGGTGCCATAGAACAGCATTGGGTCTCTAGATAAGTATAAACTTACCATCAAATACCGTTCTGGCAAATTAATGCAAAGGCACTGTCAAGACTACCTACAGCCTGATGACTACTGGTGGGATGTTGAAATGCCAGCCTTCTTCGCCTTCGGGCTCAAGCAAAATGCCATCACTGCAAAGAAAGACAAAAAAGGGGGTCAGTCAGCACATACCAAACCGCAGGAGCACATTGCTATGGCAGGGAACAACATTAAAAGACAAAACATGCAATGCGACAACTCACTGCAATATAGAGTACAAAATTGCATAATAATTACAAGTGCTACACTATAAGTGAGAGATACTTGCCAAATCGTTTTGTACAAAATTATTTGAGCCCGTCTGCCGCACGTCAAGGCGATCTCTGTTAGACGGGTTCCTAACACTAAATTCTACCTGTGTTTTGTCTTTTAATGTTGTTCCCTGCCATAGCAATGTGCTCCTGCGGTTTGGTATGTGCTGACTGACCCCCTTTTTTGTCTTTCTTTGCAGTTTGTACTGGAGGTGTGGCTGCCTCCTCAGTCATGCACTCCTGACCACCTTGTCTGCCCTATAGGCTGATTTTAATTAGTGTGAGTATATAGTCAGGCCTGCTCCCCCTCACTCACTGAAGCCATTTGGCACCAGGAGTGAGATAGTTTGTGGACTCTCACTGCAGTCTTTGGTGGCCATTTGTCGCCTGGGGTGTTGTGGAGTGGGCCTGCATGCATTTTGGTACCTGCACTCATTGAATACAGTGGAGGCCATTTTGGCACCCAAAATGACAGTTATTGAGGCAGACCCAGCATGCATGTGGAACCTACACTCCCTGAAGTGTATGGTAGCCTTCATGGCACTTAACAGGTAGAATTTAGTGTTAGGAACCCGTCTAACAGAGATCGCCTTGACGTGCGGCAGACAGGCTTAAATAATTTTGTACAAAACGATTTGCCAAGTATCTCTCACTTATAGTGTAGCACTTGTAATTATTATGCAATTTTGTACTCTATATTGCAGTGAGTTGTCGCATTGCATGTTTTGTCTTTTAAAATGCCATCGCTGCAAGAGGGCACAGTCAGCAAAATCTTGTCCACCCACAAACAGCCAGAATGGATTGGACCCAATTTCAACGTGAAAAACCATTGATCCTCTGATACATTGCCATGTTAAGCAAATTGTAGCACCCAGATAGGATGCTCATCTGATCCTGGATCCTACCTAAATTAATTAGGGCATTTTGGGTGCCAAAGAACAGAGTCACTAATCCGACAGAGATATTTATGGGTTGGAATATGAGATGACAGAGAAATTGTGTCACGAGTACTATCTATGCCATCAATAGGGATGACCATCCCAGACAAAAGACACCATGCACCCTATTAAGAGTCCTAGGCCATTTGAGCTTGTTGCTTTGGACCTCGTTAAATGAAGATCCAGCCGAGATGGGTATGTGTACGCTCTAACAATCATTGAGCATTATGGTAAGTATGCCATGGTGGTACCAGTAAAAGACTTAGCAGCACAAACCACTGTGGATGTGTTTGAAAAGAGGTTTATTGAAGTCCACAGACCATCAGAAAAGATTCTGACTGACCAGGGCTCACAATTATTCCTATTTCAAGATATTCCAAAAATATGTACGACTCTCTATCGCCCACAAACCAACGGACTATGTGAAAAATTAACCCAACAAAATAAATCTATCGCATAAACTGCCAGAGTGTGAGAAAGCAAAAATGGCCGACATGGGTATCTAAATTGACCATCTGTATAACCATACACCGCACTGTTCAACTAAACAAGGCACCTAATACATAGTTGTGATGTCATTGGCTACCTTCTCAAAGAGCTGATCACCGAGGGCCCCAGGTGTCGATCAGATGCTAATGACCTATCCAAAGGATAGATCACTAGTAAGAAAAAAGTGGAGAAACCCTTTAAGGTGCCAGTTGACAGTGACGTGTTGCCCCAAACTGATTGGGTAAAAGAGACTAACCATACTCTTCTTGGATGCCCACATGCCAGGCACCTTTGCAGTGCTCTATTCTGTCCGGTCTTTGGGGAGAGTCTTTTTTTCTTTTATGAAAAGTTGAAGGATGATTCATGGGTCAAACCAATTGTGGTTAAAGCATCCACTTCCCCAGTGGCAGCTATACTAAGTTCCTAGTCATTGAGTTACTGTATGGTGAGACAAGGTGCTGTCACAAATTAATATTTGTTGTCTTTGAACAGTAGGGGGCAGCAGAGTCTTTAAAATTTAGCTAAACAGAGCTACATGTCTCCATGTCCTACTGTACGATTAATAAAATGAGGCCTAATAGAGATCTATGGAAAAACTGAGAGTAATAGCACTAGAGACCCCTACAATATCCTGCGTACATACTAGGGGCTTATATAATCTAGAGGGCTGCAGTTTGAGAAAGCCTGATTTACTTACTGTCACAGCACATTCGGACCCAATGCTTGGGTGCATACCCCCTATTACTTTAGTGGAAAGGGTGTATGTGACCCTTATGCCATTAGGTAGGCAAGGGACATACTATGCCTCAGCTCTGTGTGGGTTTTTGGTTTGATTCAGAATACAAGACCAGGGAGGCATGATTGTTAACAGTCCTAAATTTGCTGTGACTGTCCCTATTTTTTAAGGGTGATCCCATCAAATATTTGTCCTGGCACTGTCGCCCTAACACAGGCATGGCAGTTTTTCTTTAACTCGTCACTCAATTTGTGGTAGTGCACACAGTGGCTGAGTTCACACGGGCGAGTATTCCGCGCGGGTGCAATGCGGGAGGTGAACGCATTGCACCCGCACTGAATCTGGACCTATTCATTTCTATGGGGCTGTTCACATGAGCAGTGATTTTCACGCATCACTTGTGCGTTGCGTGAAAATCGCAGCATGCTCTATATTGTGCGTTTATCACGCAACGCAGGCCCCATAGAAGTGAATGGGGCTGCGTGAAAATCGCAAGCATCCGCAAGCAAGTGCGGATGCGGTGCGATTTTCACTCACAGTTGCTAGGAGACGATCGGGATGGAGACCCGATCATTATTATTTTCCCTTATAACATGGTTATAAGGGAAAATAATAGCATTCTGAATACAGAATGCTTAGTACAATAGCGCTGGAGGGATTGGGTACCAAACAAGCCAATTTTTCTCACTCGAGTGCAAAACGCATTACAATGTTTTGCACTCGCGCTGAAAAATCGCGCATGTTCCCGCAACGCACCCGCACCTTTTCCCGCAACGCCCGTGTGAACTCAGCAGGCCTCATGCATACGACCGGTTTTTTTTAAGGTCCGCAAAAACGGGGTCCGTAGGTCCGTGATCCGTGTCCGTTTTTTCTTCCGTGGGTCTTCCTTGATTTTTGGAGGATCCACGGACATGAATAAAAAATCGTTTTGGTGTCCGCCTGGCCATGCGGACCCAAACGGATCCGTCCTGACTTACAATGCAAGTCAATGGGGACGGATCCGTTTGACGTTGACACAATATGGTGCAATTGCAAACGGATCCGTCCCCCATTGACTTTTAATGTAAAGTCAGGAGTCCCTATTATACCATCAGATCGGAGTTTTCTCCAATCCGATGGTATATTTTAACTTGAAGCGTCCCCATCACCATGGGAACGCCTCTATGTTAGAATATACTGTCGGATATGAGTTAGATTGTGAAACTCAGATCCGACAGTATATTCTAACACAGAGGCGTTCCCATGGTGATGGGGACGCTTCAAGTTAGAATATACTAAGAACTGTGTACATGACTGCCCCCTTCTGCCTGGCAGCACCCGATCTCTTACAGGGGGCTGTGATCAGCACAATTAACCCCTCAGGTGCCGCACCTGAGGGGGGTTAATTGTGTGTATCATAGTCTCCTGTAAGAGATCAGGGGCTGCCAGGCAGCAGGGGGCAGACCCCCCTCCCTCCCCAGTTTTAATTTCATTGGTGGCCAGTGTGGACCCCCCCGGCCCCCCTCCCTCCCTCTATTGTATTAATTTCATTGGTGGCCAGTGTGCGGCCTCCCCCCCCGACCCCCCCTCCCTCCCTCTATTGTATTATTTTTATTGGTGGCCAGTGTGCGGCCCCCCCTCCCTCCCTCTATTGTATTAATTTCATTGGTGGCCAGTGTGCGGCCTCCCCTCCCTCTATTGTATTAATTTCATTGGTGGCCAGTGTGCGGCCTCCCCTCTCCCCCCCGATCATTGTTGGCAGCGAGGAGTTCCGATCGGAGTCCCAGTTTAATCGCTGGGGCTCCGATCGGTAACCATGGCAACCAGGACGCTACTGCAGTCCTGGTTGCCATGGTTACTTAGCAATATTAGAAGCATCATACTTACCTGCTGCACTGTCTGTGACCGGCCGGGAGCTCCTCCTACTGGTAAGTGACAGGTCTGTGCGGCGCATTGCTTAATGATCTGTCACTTACCAGTAGGAGGAGCTCCCGGCCGGTCACAGACAGCGCAGCAGGTAAGTATGATGCTTCTAATATTGCTAAGTAACCATGGCAACCAGGACTGCAGTAGCGTCCTGGTTGCCATGGTTACCGATCGGAGCCCCGGCGATTAAACTGGGACTCCGATCGGAACTCTCCACCGCCACCAATGATCGCGGGGGGGGGAGAGGGGAGGCCGCACACTGGCCACCAATGAAACGAATACAATAGAGGGAGGGAGGGAGGGGGGGCCGCACACTGGCCACCAATGAAATTAATACAATAGAGGGAGGGGGGGCCGCACTGGCCTCCAATGAAATTAAAACTGGGGAGGGAGGGGGGTCTGCCCCCTGCTGCCTGGCAGCCCCTGATCTCTTATAGGGGGCTATGATATGCACAATTAACCCCTCAGGTGCGGCCAGGCAGCAGCCCCCTGTAAGAGATCGGTGCTGCCAGGCAGCAGGGGGCAGTCATGTACACAGTTCGTAGTATATTCTAACTAGAAGCGTCCCCATCACTATGGGAACGCCTCTGTGTTAGAATACACTGTCGGATCTGAGTTTTCATGAAGTGAAAACTCAGCTCTGAAAAAGCTTTTATGCAGACGGATCTTCGGATCCCTCTGTATGAAAGTAACCTACGGCCACGGATCACGGACGTGGATGGCAATCTTGTGTGCATCCGTGTTCTTTCACGGACCCATTGACTTGAATGGGTCCGTGAACCGTTGTCCATCAAAAAAATAGGACAGGTCATATTTTTTTGACTGACAGGAAACACGGATCACGGCCGCGGATGAACAACGGTGCATTTTCTGAGTTTTCAACGGACCCATTGAAAGTCAATGGGTCCGTAGAAAATCACGGAACAACGGCCACGGATGCACACAACGGTCGTGTGCATGAGGCCTCAAGGAGTCACAGAGGAGCCTGGTCTGCAGAAAAGGAGCTGGGAGAGGTGAGTAATTAAAGAAGTCTGACCTGAGGAGTATTGGAGTCAGGGGTAGATTAAGTGCATGATAGGCCCGGGGCTGTCTACCCAACTCGGCATCCCCCCATTTTATTTATTTATTTTTTTCTGTATGAAGAGGCTGCGGTGCTTCGTAAGCGCCAAAGTCTCTTCCTAGGCCATATGACAACGTTCACATGGCCTAGGTGCAGCTCTGTCCCATCTGAGTAATACTGAGCGCAGCTGTAATACCGAGCGCAGTGCTCTCAAATGGACAGCGCTGTGCTTGGTAACGAGCAAAGAGGCTGCGGCGCTCACTTTAACATCATGGTCTCCTCAAACAGCTGATTGGCGGGGGTGCCAGGAGTCAGACCCCCACGATCTCGTAACTCTATGAGTACAGATTTCATAGATGTTACCTGCAGTCCTATGTAAAACCCCACATAACACAGTGAATTATTGTGGTATGTGGGGTGTTACATAGGACTGCATGGAACATCTACTACATTATCTGTACACAGAAAGTTATCACTGTTATCTGGGCTGTTACATAGGACTGCAGGTGACAAATAAAAATTTTAGGTGGCAAATTTAAAATACATATGATTACGATAAAAAAAAGGAGAGGAGAAGATGAGACACAGGTCACAGTAGTGAGCCCGCTCTGCATATAGTAGAATACAACTTCACACACCTGTTACATCCAGTGACATCTTCTGTCATGTAGATCTTCTCTTTCCTCTTCTCCTCCGTTTGACCCAGAACGCCATGACAAATTCTTTCACCCGCATCTCGTCTCTACGGAGTTTGTTACACAGACGATTTCTCATAATTGGGGTCATTTATCAAACTGGTGTAAAGTACAACTGGCTTAGGTGCCCATAGCAACCAATCAGATTCCACCTTTCATTTTCCAAAGGAGCTGTGAAAAATGAAAGGTGGAATCTGGTTGCTATGGGCAACTAACCCAGTTCTACTTTACACCAGTTTGATAAATTACCCCAAAGGTCCCTATAGTGTCTACAGCGATTATAATGTCCCCTACAGTGCCCCCAGTAATAATAACACCTTATATTGTGCTCCAGGTAATAATGCCTGTATAGTGTCCCCAAAAATAATGTCCCCTAATAGAAACGCCCCCACACTGCTCCCATATAGTAATTTCCCCCACACTGTCCGATATAGTAATTTCCCCCACACTGCCCCCATATAGTTATTTCCCCCACACTGCCCCCATATAGTTATTTCCCCCACACTGCCCCCATATAGTAATTTTCCCCACACTGCCCCCATATAGTAATTTTCCCCACACTGGCCCATATAGTAATTTCCCCCACACTGCCCCCATATAGTAATTTCCCCCACACTGCCCCCATATAGTAATTTCCCCCACACTGCTCCATATAGTAATTTCCCCCACACTGCCCCCATATAGTAATTTTCCCCACACTGCCCCATATAGTAATTTCCCCCACACTGCCCCATATAGTAATTTCCCCCACACTGCCCCATATAGTAATTTCCCCCACACTGCCCCCATATAGTAATTTCCCCCACACTGCCCCATATAGTAATTTCCCCCACACTGCCCCCATATAGTTATTTCCCCCACACTGCCCCATACAGTAATTTCCCCCACACTGCCTCCATACAGTAATTTCCCCCACACTGCCTCCATACAGTAATTTCCCCCACACTGCCCCATATAGTAATTTCCCCCACAGTGCCCCATATAGTAATTTCCCCCACACTGCCCCCATATAGTAATTTCCCCCACACTGCCCCATATAGTAATTTCCCCCACACTGCCCCCATATAGTAATTTCCCCCACACTGCCCCCATATAGTAATTTCCCCCACACTGCCCGCATACAGTAATTTCCCCCACACTGCCCCATATAGTAATTTCCCCCACACAGCCTCCATGTAGTAATTTTCCCCACACTGCCTCCATACAGTAATTTCCCCCACACTGCCTCCATACAGTAATTTCCCCCACACTGCCCCCAAATAGTAATTTCCCCCACACTGCCCCCATACAGTAATTTCCCCCACACTGCCCCCATATAGTAATTTCCCCCACACTGCCCCCATATAGTAATTTCCCACACTCTGCCCCATATAGTAATTTCCCCCACACTGCCCCATGTAGTAATTTCCCCCACATTGCCCCATATAGTAATTTCCCCCACTCTGCCTCCCATGTAGTAATCCCCCCCACAAAGTAATTTGCCCCACACACTGCCCCATCAAGTAATAACCCCCCACACTGCCCCCCATTAGATAATTTGCCCTGACACTGCCATCCATATAGTAATTTGCCCCGCACACTGCCCTTCTTTAAGTAATTTGCCCCCAACACTCTGCTCCCATCAAGTAATAACCACCCACACTGCCCCCCATTAGATAATTTGCCCTGACACTGCCATCCATTAAGTAATTTGCCCACCACAGTATTAATTTCTCCACACTGCCCCCGGCCCACAGTATTAATTTCTCCACACTGCCCCCACAGTATTAATTCCCTCTACGGTAGTAATTTGCCCCCACAGTATTAAATGTCCCCCACACTGCCCCCAGAGTACTAATTTTCCCCCACACTAGTAATTTGCCCCCACGTAGTAGTTTGCCCCCCACTGTCCCTTCAGTAATGTCCCCCAAAGTTGGCAGTTGGCAAATAAAAAATAAAAGCTAATACTTACCTACCTGGGTCCCAGTCGGCGCGCACTCGTCGATCTGCGCACACATGTCAGTGTGCTGCGTCCGGGCACAGGCGCGGCGCGATGATGTCATCACGCCCGCCCGCGCTGGTATTTTACTACCGCATAGGCTTCAGGCCTGCTAGGCCTGAAGCCTATGGCGCTGATCGGCAGACGGCGGCGGGGCAGGGAACTATGCGCTCCCGTGCCCCGCGGTAGTTTTTTTTATGGCGTTTGGGTCGGCGTTGGGCCCCCTAGCGATGTCGGGCCCGGGGCAACCGACCCAAACGTCCCAATTTATATCCGCCACTGATTGGAATCTGGGGTATGATCTGTGGTCTGAATAATAAGGTGCTGGGGTCTGTATTATGAGGTTTGAATGATGTGGTCTGGGGTCTGAATTATTGTGTTTTTTCTGTGGACTGCATAATGGAGTTTAGTCTGAGGTTTGAATATCGGAGTCTGGTCTGTGGTCTGAAATACAGGGATACATGCTCTATGATATTTGGGTTGCATTACCCAGTGTGATGAACAAGAGATTTGTATTTGTGGGTGGAACTATTGTGACGTCATTACACATTTGAATACATTTGTATTGTGGATACATTTACAAATGTTTGGCTACTATTAAGGACACATCGTGTGTCCGAAACGCATCAGATTTTTATGATGTGCACACTGTTTTTAAAAGTATGGAAATAAAGCTTGCAATATTTCAATGGAAGATATGCCTGCTAGACTTTTTTCCCTTTGGATTACCCCCTCTATACTGTCCTTACTGTATGGTCCTTATACTGAGAAGAATTTACAGGTCAGATGCAGTACCCCAAAATAGGCTACTTCTGTGATGTTATTTAATGTATTGTATTGTACCCAGTATAGTTTTGTATTGTACTAAAACCAGCATAAATAACCGTATACATTTTGTGCTCAACGATACTGAGGTCCGAGACACCATATGAGCAGGAGTTCAGTTGGGTGGATTCGTATTGCCCACATTTGAACCCACAGACTATATAAGCACCAGATTAGTGTGTAGGAGCTGGGAGCCTCATTACCAACTTGTGCGTGCGCACTGGATATTGAAGTTCAGTAACTGTTAAGCAACCTATATGGTATAGATATACCTACATTCCAGCGTGTTGTGAATATAAGGGACTGATTTCATTTATTAACTCCATTGTGCGGAATCCAGTACTATTATTGATTTTAATCTCATTGATTTTATTTGTATTTTAGGGAGCAATGCTAATTGTAGATTTTATATTATACACGTGTAGTATGATTGTGATTTGATTAAATTTTATTCACATTATTCAATATTGTGGTCTAAGTGTTGTGTGCTCGCCCTAACCTTGGTTATATAGTTTTGTATGGATCTATCGGGGTTTACTAATTCTGACTCAGCGCCCGCAGACATTTTGGTGTACTAGGCCTGAGTTGCAGAACACAGCCACATCCCCACCTCCTGTCTGTACTTCATTTATCCTCATGAACTCCGTTCCTTCAGAGATTCAGCTGAAGATCATATTAAACAGTATTCCGGACCATTATCCCTGAAAAGCAGAGCAGAGAGGAGGATGAGGCAGCTCTTTAGCTCAGTATTCTGAAGTAACTTGTCCTCCTGTGTGATTAGGACAGGTTTTGTGTGTACTAATAGGACGGCGGCCATTTTATTTCTCCTAACGATTGCTCCCCAGAGAAAACGAGCCATTATAACTAATGAAAGATATTTGAGAATCTATTTATAATAAAGTAATATTTACGTATTTTCATTTTCTTAATTCCTGGAGAACCCCTTTAAGGCTGATAGACTTTATTGAGAGGGACATTGCTAATACACTCTTCCTCACTTTTACACGATCTGGCCAACCGTATCTTAATCCTGTACCCCTAAGGTGGGAATTTTAGTCAAGCTTACAAGAATAATATTGCCAGATTTAGAGAAAATTTGGAAAAGGAGGGAAAGAGTACTACTACGCCTATTCTGGCCTGCATCCATACATTTGTATCTGGGAAGATATGACCTGTGAATTGCTTGGAAATGTGTTTGATACCATTGGATATACTACAACTCCCATTCTGCACTTAAAGGGGTTGTCCAAGTTATTTTTATTGATGACCTATCCACAGGATAGGTCATCAATATCAGATCGGCAGGGGTCCGACACCCAGCACCCCCACCGATCAGCTGTTTTGAAGAGAAGGCGCGTGCCGTGCCAGCGCTTCCTCCTCTTCATTGTTTACCTGCTCGCCATCGCATCCGCAGCGGTGAGCAGGTGTAATTACACCCAAGCTGTCCTATTCATTTCAATGAGACGGCTCATTCCTAACACTTATGAAGTAAAGGGAGACTTATTTATTTTGTACACCTGGCCTGGTTACTAACTCCAGCACTATACACCGGCCACTGCACCCTACATCTTCTGCCTGGCATCCGCACCAAACCCACAGTACCAAGGGCACCACAACTACCATTAGGGTGGAGTCCCAACATCAGGGTGTGCCCCGAGCCCCAAGCTGCCGGGGGTTGAAGGAATGGAGATGCTCCATCACATTGTGTTTATAATGAGCCCCATAGCAGCTGTAAGGACTGCCCCCTATTTATAATGACCACATAGCAGCCACATGTGTAACGCCCCAGAGTGGCATTTCTACTTCTGCACCTCACTGCTATCTCCTATGGTTAACCTAGTGTCATCTTGTGTATTTCCAGGTCCTTCAAAATGTGCATTTCCTATTTCTCAATTATGTTCAATTGTAATATGCCTAGTTTACCAGCAGGTGGCAGCATAAATGGCAGAGCTACAGGGACAGTGTGGAGCTTTTCTTCCATTCTAACAACCCCCCTCTGTGGTGTGGTGGACGTGTCCCACTGCCTGTCAGAAGGGTGGGGACCAGTGAGAGTTAGTCCAGCTTACCCCCTGCTAAGAGAAGGTCTAGTTTACCCCCTTTTAGGGGAAGGCAGCAGGTGCACTTCCCTGTTGGGTGTGCCTTGCCCAGGCCAGCTGGAGCACCTTCAGCTCAGCAGGATATGGAGGCAGAAGCTGGAAGCCTCTGAAGCCAGGAGTAAAGTTCCCTGGACTAGTTTAGAGACAGACTACAAAGTGAAGTTGCAGCACCCAGAGAGAAAGCTGAATTATACAGCCATCCTATCAGCACAGCAGAGCAAGAGAGCAACAGATGTAGCAGAGATGAGTTTGCCTGCCACAGTTAATGCCAAAGCCTGCTGGGAACCAAGATAAAGTCTGCAAACTGTTGGAGAAACGTTTATGCCAAGTAAAGCGGTTATTCAACTTCATCACAAAGTCTGGACTGAATTTATTTCTTAAAATCCTTCAATTATTCACTCTATTTGCTCTGCTTCGGACGACAATGCCTGGGATTCAGCGTATCCAGGTAGGAGCACGGTGACACGTGCACCAACATTAAGGGACATTTAGGCCACCCTACACCACTCTGGCATTCCTACCCCTGGGTACTATCTACTACATCATTAAAAGGGACCCTGTGCCCTTGTTGCTTCACTGCAACTGGCGTCACAAAAAACATTTACTTTAAGGCAGCGGTCCCCAACCGCCGGGCCGCGGCCCAGGACCTGGCCGTGGAGGATTGTTAGCCGGGCCGCGGCGATCAGGGCCATCTTTAACTCTGTACTAATGAAGCGCTTCCATTATGGAAGCGCTTCATTAGTACAGAAGGACCAGGAAGCGGTGAAGGAACTGTACTCACCACTTCTTGGTCCTCGGCTCGGCTATCGGCTGTGCAGGGCTGCGCACAGCGTGAGGTCTCTCTGTGACCTCACGCTGTGCGCCGCTATACACAGCCAGCCGACAGCAGAATGAAGAGGATAGCGATGGTGAGGGTGACCAAGAGCAGGAGAGATAAGTGGTTTTTTTATTTTATTTTATTTGCACTGGGGGCTGATGGCTGACCTGGGGGACATGGGGCTGACATGAGGGACATGGGGCTGACATGAGGGACATGGGGCTGGCATGAGGGACATGGGGCTGACATGAGGGACATGGGGCTGGCATGAGGGGCTTATGGCTGGCATGAGGGGCTAATGGGGTGCTTATGGCTGACATGAAGGGCTAATGGGGGGGCTTAAGGCTGACATGAGGGGCTAATGGCTGACATGAGGGGCTAATGGGGGGCTTATGGCTGACATGAGGGGCCAATGGGGGGCTTATGGCTGACATGAGGGGCTAATGGGGGCTTATGGCTGACATGAGGGGCTAATGGGGGTCTTATGGCTGACATGAGGGGCTAATAGGGGGCTTATGGCTGACATGAGGGGCTAATGGGGGGGCTTATGGCTGACATGAGGGGCTAATGGGGGCTTATGGCTGACATGAGGGGCTAATGGGGGGCTTATGGCTGACATGAACGGCTAATGGGGGGCTTATGGCTGACATGAGGGGCTAATGGCTGACATGAGGGGCTAATGGGGGGCTTATGGCTGACATGAGGGGCCAATGGGAGGCTTATGGCTGACATGAGGGGCTAATGGGGGGCTTATGGCTGGCATGAGGGGCTAATGGGGGGCTTATGGCTGACTTGAGGGGCTAATGGGGGGGGCTTATGGCTGAAATGAAGGGCTAATGGGGGCTTATGGCTGACATGAGGGGCTAATGGCTGACATGAGGGGCTAATGGGGGGCTCATGGCTGACATGAGGGGCCAATGGGGGGCTTATGGCTGACATGAGGGGCTAATGGGGGGCTTATGGCTGGCACGAGGGGCTAATGGGGGCTTATGGCTGACATGAGGGGCTAATGGGGGGGCTTATGGCTGACATGAGGGGCTAATGGCTGACATGAGGGTCTAATGGGGGGCTTATGGCTGACATGAGGGGCCAATGGGGGCTTATGGCTGACATGAGGGGCCAATGGGGGCTTATGACTGACATGAGGGGCTAATAGGGGGCTTATGGCTGACATGAGGGGCTAATGGGGGCTTATGGCTGACATGAGGGGCTAATGGGGGGCTTATGGCTGACATGAGGGGCTAATGGGCTTATGGGTGACATTGGGGGGCTTATGGCTGATATTGAGGGGTTTATGGCTGACATTGGGGGGGTTTATGGCTGACATTGGGGGGGCTTATGGCTGACATTGGGGGGGTTATGGCTGACATTGGGGGCTGATAGATGTCTAAAGGTTTGGGGGTTGATCTGAGCCATTGGGGGTCTGATCTGAGGTCTGATTGCTGGTCTGACCTGAGGTGTAATGAAAAATATTTTTTTCTTATTGTTCTCCTCTAAAACTAGCACCTTGTGTTTTGTTATGCGCGTAAATCAGTCAGCCCCGCCCACCCCCTAAGCCCCGCCCCCTTCCCCCGCCCCTGGGAAATTTGTCTTGCATGAAACCGGTCCTTGGTGCAAAAAAGGTTGGGGACCACTGCTTTAAGGGACCCCTGGTCATTGCTCGTGCGTCGCACATGGACTGTCCCCAATTTATAATTACCACATAGCAGCGACATGAACTACCCCCTATTTATGATGGTACCCAAAGCAGCCACATTGACTGCCACCCAATTTTTAACCCCTTGGCGACCTCCACCGTACATGTACGGAGGAAGTTGCCACTTTAAAGATTGAGCGTGCTCATGTGTGCAGCTGGCAACATAGCTGCAGGTTTTCTGCTGTTTCCATACATTAAACCCCTCAGATGAGCCCATAACAGTGTTCCCCGGCTGAGATGGGAGAAGCTGTTACGTTACACTAATCGCCTGGAGCAGGGCTGGGACAAGGCCATTTGGTGCCCAGGGCGAAGATGGCAAACTGTGCCCCGACCCCCGTTTGTAAGAAAGAATCAATGTTGTTTCAAAACAAGAATATACTTAAAGCAATAGAACAAAGGACTGTGGGACTTTGAAAGTCACAGACACTATAAAGTTCCCCCCCATCATCATGTGCCAGTATAAAGTCCCCCCCATCATCATGTGCCAGTTTTGTAATAAGCCCCCCCAATGTGCCAGTAACACTATTGTAAAAAAAAACAAAAAAAAAACACTTATACTTACCTAAGTGTCAGCGATGCGATGCAGCCTCTTCCTGTGTCCCACGCTGTAATGTAAGGCTCAGGCGGCACGATGACGTCATTGCGCCGGCCTCTGATAGGCTGCCGGCCTAGTGCCTGCAGCCAGGGGCGTACATAAAAATCACTGGGCCCCATAGCAGGAATCTAAATTGGGCCCCCATTCCCCTTTTATAGCCCCTCCCTTTGTTCCATGAACTATTCTTGCTGCTGCGTTTTATAATTTATGCCATCAGGGCCGGAATGGGATTACAAAACAGCCCTGGCACACAAAAGAGGTATAATAGATGCAGATGTATATTATATACAGCAGTGTACAGTTATGTGAGGTACGCGGTATAATAGATGCAGTATGTACAGGTATATAGTATATTCCCTAGTGTTCTGATATGTGAGGTACAGGGTATAATCGATGCAGTGTGTACAGGTATATAGTATATACAGCAGTGTACTGATATGTGAGGTACGGGGTATAATATATGCAGTGTATACAGTATATACAGTAGTGTAATATGTGAGGTACGAGGTATAATAGATGCAGTGTGTACAGGTATATAGTAAATACAGCAGTGTATTGACACCTCGTACCTCACATATCAGTACACTGCTGTATATACTATATATCTGTACACACTGCATCTATTATACCTCGTACCTCACATATATAGTATATACAGAAGTGTACTGATATCTGTACACACAGCATCTATTATACCTCATACCTCACATATCAGTGCACTGCGGTATATACTATATATCTGTACATATTGCATGTATAATACTGTGTAATATATGCAGTGTGTGTGCATGTATGTGTGTGTATATATATATATATATATATATACAGAGCAGTGTATTGATGTGACACATAGAAGGTATAATACTGTAGATGCAGTGTTTATAGAAATATGTGGTCAGTTATGCATTAGTCACTGTGAGGTACATGAGGTAGTGGTAACTGTCTGAAGTAGTATACATGAGTGAGCAATGAGTAAAAACAGGGCATGGAGGGGGGGGGGGGGTAAATGATGAGAAGTGGAGGACCTCCTCTTACCTCTCCATTCCAGTCTGTATGGATCAATACAGAGCTGCTTGTGAACTTTTAATACTTGCTGTTAGGGGTTGAAGGACCTGTGATGATGTCATCACAGGTCCTGGCAGATGTACCTTTGAAACCTAGGAACTACACCATTTTTGGTGCAGTTCCTTTGCTAGATTCTGCAGGACCTGTGATGTTGAAGATGATGTCATCACAGGTCCTGGCAGATGCACTGTTCTAACCTGGGAACTACACTTTACACTGTGCAGTTCCCTTACAGGACCTGTGATGACATCATCAAAGGTCCTTTAGCTTTAGAAAGGTAAACAGGAGTAATTAGGGGGCGGGGCCTCTCCTCCACTTCGGTGCCTGCCTGCAGCCTATCAGAGGAAAGGGAAGGGACACGCCTCTCCCTCCCCTGCACCTCCGCTGGCACAGACAGTTTACAATGGAGATGAGCGCAATGGAAGCGCTCATCTCCCTGTGCCCGGCGGCGGCTGCTCACTTGGGGGGGGGGGGGGGTCATTTTAGTTGGGGGGGCACAGCATGATGTAGGGGGGGCCGTGGCCCCCTCTGGCCCCCCCCTGGCGACGCCACTGCTGCTGGCACTTCACCTGCGCCCCCCTCCTGTCCGCAAATGGTAGCGCCCAGGGCACCCGCTCCTTCGGCCCCTGCCTTATACCGGCCCTGGCCTGGAGTATCAAGCTATTAATGGAATATAACAATACATGCCAGCAGGTGGCAGCACTGTATTAGTTTATAGTAAATGGAGTGTTCTCAAATCACACCTCTTCCTCCAAAACTAAAAGAAAAGTAAATAAACAAAAATAAAAAAAACATTATAGGCATTGCTGCATGTGAAATGCCCGTAGTATTAACCCCTTCAGGACCCTGCCATTTTTCACCTTAAGGACCAGGCCATTTTTTGCAAATCTGACATGTGTCACTTTATGTGGTGATAACTTTAAACGCTTTTACTTATCCAGGCCATTCTGAGATTGTTTTCTCGTCACATATTGTACTTCATGACAGTGATAAAATTGAGTCCAATTTATTTTATTTTTTTATAAAAAAAATCTAAATTTACCAAAATGTTTGAAAAATTTGCAAATTTGCAATTTTCTATTTCTCTACTTTTATAATAGATAGTAATACCTCTAAAAATAGTTATTACTTTACATTCCCCATATGTCTACTTCATGTCTGGATCATTTTGTGAATGCCATTTTATTTTTTGGAGACGTTAGAAGGCTTAGAAGTTTAGAAGCAAATCTTGAAATTTCTCAGAAAATTTCAAAAACCCACTTTTTCAGGACCAGTTTAGGTCTGAAGTCACTTTGTATGGCTTACATAATAGAAACCACCCAAAAATGACCCCATTTTACAAACTACACCCCTCAAGGTATTCAAACTGATTTTAAAAACTTTGTTAACCCTTTAGGTGTTCCACAAGAATTTATGGAAAATAGAGATAACATTTCAAAATGTCACTTTTTTGGCAGATTTTCCATTTGAATCCATTTTCTTTCAGTTACAAAGCAAGGGTTAACAGCCAAACAAAACTCTATGTATTGCCCTGATGCTGTAGTTTACAAAAACACCCTATATGTGGTCGTAAACTGCTGTTCCTCCACACGGCATTGCGCAGAAGGAAAGGAACGCCATATGGTTTTTGGAAAGCAGATTTCACTCAGATAATTTTAAGCTGCCATGTCACATTTGAAGCCCCCCTGATGCATGCCTAGAGTAGAAACTCCAAAAAAGTAACCCCATTTTGGAAACTACGTGATAAGGTGGCAATTTTGATGGTACTATTTTAGGGTACATATGATTTTTGGTTGCTCTATAGTACACTTTTTGTGAGGCAAGGTAACAAGAAATAGCTGTTTTGGCACCGTTTTAATTTTTTTGTTATTTACAACATTCATCTGACAGGTTAGATCATGTAGTATTTTTTTAGAGCAGGTTGTTACAGATGCAACAATACCAAATATGACTACTTTGTTTAGTTGTTTGTTTCAGTTTTACATAACAAAGCATTTTTGAAAAAAAAAAGATTTTTTAGTGTCTCCACATTCTGAAAGTCGTAGTTTTATTAATTTTTTGGGCGACTGTCTTGTGTAGGGGCTCATTTTTTCCGGGATGAGATGACGGTTTGATTGGTACTATTATAGGGTGCATATGACTTTTTGATTGCTTGCTATTACACTTTTTGTGATGTAAGGTGACAAAAAATGGCTTTTTTCACACCGTTTTTATTTTTATATTTTTACGGAATTTACCTGAGAGGTTAGGTCATGTGATATTTTTATAGAGCAGGTTATTACGGACGCGGCAATACCTGATATGTCTACTTTTTTATATTTATGTAAGTTTTACACAATGATTTCATTTTTGAAACAAAAAAAATCGTTTTAGTGTCTCCATAGTCTGAGAGCCATAGTTTTTTTCAGTTTTTGGGCAATTATCTTAGGTAGGGTATGATTTTTGTGGGATGAGATGACGGTTCAATTGGTACTATTTTGGTGTGTGTATGACTTTTTGATCGCTTGCTATTACAGTTTTTGTGATGTAAGGTGAGAAAAAATTGCTTTTAATTTTTTTTTACGGTGTTCACCTAAGGGATTAGGTCATGTGATATTTTTCTAGAGCAGGTTCTTACGGACGCGGAAATACCTAATATGTATACTTTTTTTATTTACTTAAGTTTTACACAATAACAGCATTTAAAAAAATAAATTATGTTTTAGTGTCTCCATATTCTGAGCCATAGTTTTTTTATTTTTTGGGCGATTGTCTTAGGTAGGGACTCATTTTTTGCGGGATGAAGTGACGGTTAGATTGGTACTATTTTGGCGGGCATACGCCTTTTTGATCGCTTGGTGTTGTACTTTTAGTGATATAAGGTGACAAAAAAATGGTTTATTTATCACAGTTTTTATTTAATTTTTTTTCCCTATTTTTTTACAGAAATTTTTTTACTTTATTTGGGGGAAATGAAGTTGATGTTTTTTACTTTAAACTTTAATTTTTTTTGGGGGGGAGTGTATTTTTTCAACTTTTTTTTTACTTATTTTTCTGTCCCACTTTGGGACTTCAACTTTTGGGGGTCTGATCCCCTTTACAATGCATTCTAATACTTTGTATGCTTCTGTATTGGAATGCATTGGCTGTATGTGTAATACAGTGTGTATTACTCATACAGCTTCCTGTCTATGAGATCCAGGGGGCTGGATCTCACAGGCTCTCCACCGGAAGGCAGCCCTGATGCATAAGGAAGGCATCGGGCTGTCCCCGTCACAGCAGCAATGGGACCCGATGGCAGCTCCGATCCCCGCCCGACATCGCACGTGCCACAGTCAGCACTGACCGCGGCACATCAAGGGTTAATGCGCCGGCATCGGTGATTTCACCGATGCCGGCGCATGCAGCAGGGTTCGGCTATCAGTGACTGCTGGACCCCTGCCGCTGATTGGGGAGGGCGCAGCTGCTGCACCCCCCCGATCACCATGAAGTACATGTACGTCACGGGTCTTTAAGTCCCGGACAGAAATGACGTACATGTACGTCATTGGTCCTTAAGGGGTTAATGTATAACAATATTTATCCCATACTGCGAATGGCATAACAGAAAAAAATTCTAAATGGCCAATTTGCCATTTTTTGGTCACTTCACCTCCCCCAAAAATGTAAAAAACGACAAAAAAGTTATAGGGGTCAGAATATGGCGATGAAAAGAAAAAAAATATTGTTTTCAAGGTTTTTTTTTTTTTTTTCAGTATTAAAACGCAAGAACAACTGTACAAGTGTGGCATCGTTGTAATCGTATTGACTTGGAGAATGAAGGTCAATAGGGATTGCTGTAAAAAAACAAAAAAAACATCAAACTGTGTCAGAATTCCAATTCCTAATTCTACTCCATTTGGCATTTTTTTCAGCTCCCCACTACATCATATGCATTAAATAGTGCCATTAGAAAGTACAACTTGCCCTGCAAAAAAAAATAAGCCCTCATCAGGCTATGTCAATGGAAAAATAAAAACATTATGGCTCTGGGAAGGCGGGGAGTGAAAAAACAAAAATGCAAAAATGGAAAATTGCAAGGTCCTCTTAGGGTTAATTACCTCATAGCGGCCACAAGGACCACCGTTTTCTTTTCATGCTGTGATTTTGGGCTAAAAGCTTGTTTGCTTGTCTTTGTTGTTCACATTGAAAAGGGGCTCCTCCAAATTCCGATCTGAGACTTCGAGCTTCCCTGCACATTACTGGTGTATAGTACGTATGGGCACTTTAGTGAATTAGTGAGAGTTACACCCTGGTACAAGTTATACATTTCCAGTTATTTACCACGCTGGATATTGCAAAATCCCATGTGCCTCTGTACTGTATACAGGTCCTGACGGGTGGGCAGACTGCAAGTGTATACAAGTCATCGAGATTCACGTATTCTGGGATCAGTGAGAAACATTTCCTGAGAATCTGCAGTCATTTTATCCTTTAGGACGATTTATTAAGCCAAATAAGACCGGATCGTGCTAATCATTTGCCACCAGAACCAGGCAGTTCTAGTTTCCTATGATTTATATGGCACTAACATAAAATGGGGCAGATTTACTAATCCGTCTATTATTTAGACCAGTGGTGCCCAACCATTTTTCGTCTGAGGGCCGCACTAGACTTGGTATAAACTTCACGGGCCGGAACCAGGTAGCTTTGCCAGAAAGAAATGCAAACGCTGTGAGGGGGCATGTGTGAGCATTACTAAGTAGAGGGCACATATCTGGCATAACTACTGTGAGGAGGGCACATATCAGGGCATAACTACTGTGAGGGGGCACATATCTGGGCATAACTACTGTGAGGGGGCACATATCTTGGCATAACTACTGTGAGGGGGCACATATCAGGGTATAACTACTGTGAGGGGGCACATATCAGGGTATAACTACTGTGAGGAGGGCACATATAAGGGCATAACTACTGTAAAGAGGGCACATATCTTGGCATAACTACTGTGAGGGGGCACATATCTGGGCATAACTACTGTGAGGGGGCACATATCTGGGCATAACTACTGTGAAGAGGGCACATATCTTGGCATTATTACTGTGAGGGGGCACATATCTGGGCATAACTATTGTGAGGGGGCATGTGTGAGCATTATCTCTGTGAAGAGGGCACTTTTCTTGGCATTATTACTGTGAGGGGGCATGTGATGTATACATGTGTGTAATGTATGTAGTGCAGTATGTGATGATCACACACTGCACTACATACATTACGCATATGTATACATCACACACTGCGCTGTCACCTTCTTCTGCAGGTCTACCTTGATGTCTGGTCTTTAGGCTTCAGTCAGATCCTCCACCGCCATGCTTGCGCCGCGTGCCCAACACCACCAGGAGCTGGCCCCTCCTCCCTTCATCTCCCTCCGGCTTCTCCTACAGCAGGGCGCTCTATCGCTCCAGTCTCCGCCCAATCTTACCAATCAGGGACGTAGCTAGAAATGACTGGGCCCCATAGCAAAAAAATGTATGGGCCCCCCCTCCCGGATCTCCCACCCCCACATACCTATCGGACCTCCCACCCCTTCCAGAACTCCCACCCAAACACCCCTCCAGGACCTCCCCCCCAACATCCCCACACCCCTCCCTAGATCCCCCTAAGTGTCATCCACAGATCCCCCCGTAAGTGTCATCCACAGATCCCCCCGTAAGTGTCATCCACAGATCCCCCCGTAAGTGTCATCCACAGATCCCCCCGTAAGTGTCATCCACAGATCCCCCCGTAAGTGTCATCCACAGATCCCCCCCATCAGAGTCATCCACAGATCTCCCCCATCAGAGTCATCCACAGATCTCCCCCATCAGAGTCATCCACAGATCTCCCCCATCAGAGTCATCCACAGATCTCCCCCATCAGAGTCATCCACAGATATCCCCCCTCTGTGTCATCCACAGATCTCCTCCCCACCCAGAGCCGCTTCCTAGCTAATTTATTCACTGCACTTGCCTCTGTAAAATTGAAGAGAAGCGCTGTAATCTCGCACAGGCGCACTGGCAGAGGCCAGGAAGACGGTGCATGCGCACTTCGATGCCTTTGCCAGTGCGCCTGTGCGAGATTACGGCGCTTCTCTTAAATTTCACAGAGGCAAGGGCAGTGAATAAATTAGCTAGAAGGCGGCGGTGGGCGGGGAGATTGCAGGCACAGGCAGCATCGCTTTGCTGCCTGTGCTGTTCGCAGCGCGCCCTGTGCTGATAAAGTCTTCGCAGGCCGCATTTGGCCCGCGGGCCGTAGGTTGGGCATCACTGATTTAGACCATGCCAACCAGATTTATCACCGTGTCACTCCTCCTATTGGGGCCCATAGTTTACCCAGATGATACTTGGCAACTTCTAGGAACAATTTTTAGGTAGACATTAGGCATAGACGTACGTCCCAGGCAAAGAAAATTGTCTCTCTAGCGCCACCTTTTAGACTTGGTTCCCTATAAGTCAAAGATGAGGGGTAAGCACCCGAAACACCTGCGGATGGATATTGAGTTTGGCTATTTTCCCTTAAAAAAAATGACTTTGACTAATAGGGAGCCACTTCCACAAAGTGGCGCTAGTGAGACAGTTCTCTTTGCCTGGGAGAAACCTCTTTGCATATTATTATCCCGCTACATCTGCATACACAGCTGGTCTCCCTTAGGCTACTTTCACACTAGCGTTCAGAGAGGATCCGTCTGGTGTCTGCACATACGGATCCTCTCCTATAATGCAGACGTTTGGATCCGTTCAGAACGGATCCGTCTGCATTATAGTTTAGAAAAAATTCAAAGTCTGAAAGTTGTTCAGACGGATCCGTCCAGACTTTACATTAAAAGTCAATGGGGGACGGATCCGTTTGAAAATTGAGCCATATTGTGTCAACTTCAAACGGATCCGTCCCCATTGACTTACATTGTAAGTCTGGACGGATCCGTTTGCCTCCGCACGGCCAGGCGGACACCCGAACGCTGCAAGCTGCGTTCGGGTGTCCGCCTGCTGCGCGGAGGCTGAACGCTGCCAGATGATGCATTCTGAGCTGATCCGCATCCACTCAGAATGCATTAGTAGCTGGACAGATCTGTTCGGGGCCACTTGTGAGACCCTTCAAACTGAGCTCACAAGCGGAGCCCCGACGCTAGTGTGAAAGTAGCCTAAGGAGAGTCAGTATTTCCACTAGGTAGACTTTAGAAATGTATTGAGAAACCCTACCTACAAGTACAGAACCATTGGAGGGACTGCATTGGAGAAGGGCCACTATTATTTTTTCTTGTACAACCCCTTTGATTGATCATTATATCTGACTAGTCAGGCATAGTTGCAAAATTTGCAGGGACAGTCCTGGGCCAAAAATAGGTGGGTCTTATATAAGCCCCCATCCATAAATGGGCGGTCCCATTAAGTTTGAAGGTGTTCCCAAGGAGGAAAGAATTTACCAACTACAATGTTGGTAAGTATGGTCACGCAGTAACACAGGAGAGATGGATGACAATCTCCTCTGGGGCTGAAAGAAACATATATAGCCGAAGAGCAATTTAAAGGGCATCTGTCAGCAGTTTTGTACCTATGACACTGGCTGACCTGTTACATGTGCACTTGGCAGCTGAAGGCATCTGTGTTGGTCCCATGTTCATATGTGCCTGCACTGCTGAGAAAAATGTTGTCTTAATATATGCAAATTAGCATTTAGGAGCAACGAGGGTGTTACCGTTACACCTAGAGGCTCTGCTCTCTCTGTAACCGCTGCGTCCTCTGCACTTTGACAGGGTCACACATTATGACGTTTTCACTGTCTGGTCCTGTCAATTAAAGTGCAGAGGGCCTCTAGGCATAAGACAGTGTATTAGTCTTTTAAGAGATGAGGACAGCTATATATAATGGTGTGTGTGTGGGATGGGGGGGGGGTTAAGAGTAAATTTTCTTTGAACATCACATAACCTTTATTCTTCATATACCAGTAATTATGATGGGCATTTTTAGTGCTGAGGGAGGTCCCTGGCAGCTGAGCCTGTAATCGAGCAGCATTCTGTACCAGTCACCCCGTGATCCGTGTGCCCTGAGATAAACCCACGTTCTTAACACGTTCTTATCAATAAGGAGCTAAAGATGTTCTTGGGATAAATAAATACATGATGCCATTTTTTTTAGATACTTTATCAAGCCCCCATGCTTTTGAAGATCTCTGCTTGCCATCATTGAATTGTAAGTATATGAATTAAGGAAATAATTAAAAACCCAGTCTCCAAAGACAATGTGTGGAAGGTACAGCAACTTCACATTGAAACTTAGTGGGCCATTCATGAAAGCAGATATGTCAGTTTTGTGGCGACATGTCGGGATCCTTCCCAATTTTGCAGTGGTCTATGTTTTAGAGCTAAAAGTGAGATTAGACCTGGATTATGACTTTTGCAAAAGTCACAAAAAAGTCTCAACCTACACCAGGCAACCCCCTGGTCTACTTTTACACCTAAAAGTGTAAACCACATTATATATTATTTATGTGCACCAGTTTATAAATTTGGTTCAGGCACACAAAGCAAAGCCAGACTTAGAACTAACATAAAAACAACCTAAAATGATAAATGACCCTCTTAATGCACATGATCATACCGCATTGGCCCCACGGTACTCTTGCAGCTCTCTGTAAGAGCCGGAACGCCTCAAAACGCCTAAGCATACCATAGTGCCAATGTGGATTTTGAACAAGAAGATGCGAAAAAATTGGCAATTTTAACACTGTGGCGCTGGACTGTCCACATGTTTTCAGATTTGCCCACAGCTTCCATCCTGCGCCCTTCTTGTTATGCCCTGACCGATCTGTATGGTGGCCATTTACTAAGGGTTCAACTGCGTCAACTCTACAATAGGTGTTCTCGCTCATTGGGATGCTGCTAGTGGAAGGTGTATACTCATCTCCACACTTATATATCCACAGGATATAGCAAAAAGGTCCAATAGGACTCAGCTGTTTTTGGATCTACAATAGAAGGGAAAGAAGAATCAAGAGAGCTGCGCATGCGCTCCACTTCTCTATGCTTGACATAGGTGCAGATCCCAGAGGTGGGACTCATACCAATCGGACGTTTATGGCTTAGGGTACTTTCACACTAGCGTTATTCTTTTCCAGTATTAAAATCCGGTAAAGGGTCTCAATACCGGAAAAAAATTCATCAGTTTTGTCCTAATGCATTCTGAATGGAAAGCAATCCATTCAGTATGCATCAGGATGTCTTCCATTCCGTCCATTGTACGGTATTTGACCGGACAAAATACCGCAGCTTGCTGCTGTATTTTTTCCAGCCAAAATCCCGGAACAATACCGCACTTTCTGGATTTCCATAGAGATGTATTAATGCCTGATCCGGTACCAAGTGTTCTGGAAATTGCCGCATATCCGGTTTTCCTGAATATAGGAGGAGCTAGTTTCGCTTTTGATCTTTGTAAAAATTTAAATACCCGATCCGTTATTCCGGATGATACCGGATGAGACGGATCTAGTATAACACCGGATCCGTCTAACGGATCCGGGGGAAAAAAGCTATCCGTTTGTTATATAGTTTGCCGTACTGCCTGCTGGATTCTAACAACGCTAGTGTGAAAGTCCCCTTATTCCATCAATGTCCAGATGGAAATGACCCTTTAAGCACTACATATCAAATGCAATTACATAGGTAAGTATCCAGTCACTACATGCATCCTATACTAATGCTGAGCCTAAAAGAGCTTCAGTACAAACACTTCATTTCTTAATTGCATGGTCCCTCCATATAACTAAAGGAAAAACATCCATACAGTTCTTATCCAATTAACTGAAATATACATGTTGGCAGTGTACAAAACCTTAGTTCAGAACAGTAGTAAGGCTATGACATACTGTATGTTGGGATTAAAGGGGTCCTCTGGTCTACATATATTGATGACCTATTCTGCGGATAGGTTATGAATATCAGATTTGTGGGGCTCTGACATAGGCACCCCACCAATCAGCTGTTTTGGCTGCCTCAGTGTTGGAAACAATGCACTGTACGGAACTGAAGGCAGACAGCTCCATACACTGGCCCAGATTCAGGTAGATTTGCCCATTACTTACACCTGAGCCGCTCAGCTGAATTTCTCTGCGCTGGAGCAATTTTGCCAAATTGCCACCTGATTCAGGAATCGTTTGTTCATTTAATTTGCTCCTGTTTAAGGCAAAGCTGAGGGCGCAAGGCCGTGCAAGTCAAAGTGGGTGTGCCCCTATGTAAATGAGGAATTTTCGGCTCAGCAGAGGTTTGCTAGCATAATTTCAGGGCAAATCCTGCTCAGCTGCTTGCACTGAGCAAATAAATAGGAGCAGACTTGCGCAGGTTCTTTGCTGAATTTCATCCTGCTTTTTCCTACCCCCCCTGAGCAAGGAAATTCAGCCCTTTTGCAAGACATGGCACCTCCCAAAGGGACCAAAAAAAGGAAGCCCAACTTTGTGGCTGCAGAGATGGACATCCTGATTGCTGCACTCCAGCAGCATAAGGAAGTCCTATATGGTGCCCAGCGGGCAAACACCACCATTGCCCAAAGGAGGGCTATATATGAAGCCATTGCCCTGGACATCAATGCCCTGGGTAATGAAGTGCGTACCTGGGATGACATCCAGAAGAAATTAAATGATATGAGGCGCAGGGTCCGTGAAAAACTGGCTCTTATCAGGAAGCATACCGGTGGCACGGGAGGTGGTCCGCGATGTATGATCCGGCTCAATCAGGAGGAGCAGCTTATTGCACAAACGTTCGTGCAGGAGCAGGTGGAGGGACTTGAAGGGTACGACTCCACTGTTGGGAACTTGGGGACTGGTAAGTTATTTTTCTTTCATATCTGCTGTGCATCATGGGAGGGGGTACAAGTGAACATATGAGAAGTGTGTTGCACCAGCAAAATATGTCGTTTTGGTGTCATCCACAGGTGGTGATGAGGAAGAAGAAGCTGGGCCGTCTTCGGCTGCGGCTCGACCCAGCCCATCCAGACCAGAGCCAGGGGTCCAGTCAGGCCCCATGGACATTCTGGCTATGCTGGTCCAGGAGGAGATCATACCGGGGCCAAGTATGGAGGAGCAAGTGGTATTGGAGGAGGATTCCTTTTTCCTCATCCAGGAGGACTCTGGCTCCCTCCAGGAGGATACCACCATCCCTGTGCAACCCACCACCCCCCCGCCCAGCACGTCATCCCCCTCCAGGGCAAGCCCCTCCCTTGTGGACCCCTCCCCTTCTCCCTCTGTCCGTGGCCGAGCCTCTCCTCCCAGGAAGGCTCTGTCCAAAACGAGGCATACTGTATATCCTCCAGCCTCCGTGACGGTCTGCTGGAGGAGCAGGCCCTGCAGACCCGCCATATAGGGGCCATGGTGGGAGAGGTGCGTCGTCTGGCGGACAGCATGGCATCCACCTCCACCTCTATGCAGCATGCCCTCACCCTGCATGAGGACCGGGACAAACATGTGGCACAGAGCCTGGGGGAAATTAGTGGCAACTCTAAGGCCATAGTCACCTGCTTGGTGGCTCTAGAGACCACACCAGCTTTGTTAAGCAGGATGACAGCTGCGGTGCAGGCCAACACCGCTGCAGTGCAGGAGGAGGCGAGAGTTACCCGCCGGCATCAGCGGGATACCACCACCCGCCAAATGCGGATGTTGGCCCAGACCAACACCATCCTTGCCCGCCTGGCCAACGCCATGGAGGGCATGCAGCCACCACCTGCAAGGAGTGTGGAAGTAGGGGTTGATGCTCCTCCCCCCCCTCCTCCCCCCACCCCTCCATCCCCACCCCATGCCTCCTCCGCACCACGGAGATTGAGGAGCCAGAGCCGGGGCACCCTTGGCCCAAAGAAAAAAACAAAAAAATAATTTTATGTCTACATTTTTTTGCTCAACACAATATGATTTTTTTTATTATTTTTCTATATGCTCAGGGTATGAGATTATTTTTTTTTTATATGCTCAGGATATGAGTTTTTATATTTATTTGTAGTCCCTACACACGGTGAGGAGTGTATACTACAGTGTGACTGGTGTGTGAATGGGGGGGGGGGGGTGGCACTCCTGCTGGAAAATGGGTGTCACCCTCTGCCATGTGAAAGGTGTATGAATGGACAGCAACATAATTGGAGCCTTGACGCTGCGTTGCTGCTCCCTAATACCATGGGGTATTGTTGGGTCTAATCCAATTGGGGGTGCATGTGTCGGGTGTGTGCTAGGGACTACAGTGGTGTACATACATGCATTATACCTGTGACAAGATCAGGGTGTGTTTAATGTGCAAAGAGACGTTCCACAAGACCATTCCGGATTGCTCTTCCCTCAGAAGATCCGGTAGTGTTTCTTGGGGGGGGGGGGGGGGGGTTGCGTGGTTCGGGGGTAAGGTCATTGCGTAGCTCAATGTGCATGCCCCTTCTTTGAGCTAAATTGTGGAGAATACTACATGCCCCTACGATTTGGCATACAAAGTTGGGTGAATACAATAGGGTCCCCCCTGATTTATCCAGACATCTGAATCGAGATTTAAGGATGCCAAATGTGCGCTCCACCACCGCACGGGTACGTGCATGGGCTTCGTTATATCTTTCCTCTCCTGGTGTTTGAGGGTTACGAAATGGGGTCATCATGTGAGGTCCCAGGGCATAGGCAGAGTCACCTGGAAGGGAAAAGACAGGAGGATGTTAGTCGTGCATGTGCCCCTTGTGATGTGTGCATCATGGGGGGGGGGCAGTCATACCTGACACCCATGTCACTCACCAATCAGCCAGCTGTCTCCATACATGTTCTGGTCAAACTCGGTTGGGATGGGGCTGTGTCGGTAAATAAAACTGTCATGGCTTGACCCTGGGTGCTTGGCACGGACATGCCATATGAGGCCATGTGCATCCACAATCATCTGCACATTTATCGAATGCCAATGTTTCCTGTTGCAGTAGATATGCTCGAGGTGCCGGGGGGGGGGGGGGGGGGGGCGTAGTGCCACATGGGTACAATCTATTGCACCCACAGTGCGTGGAAATCTGGCTAATAAATAAAAATCACTGATTGCCTTCTGCCGCACGTCAGCCGTGGTTGGTTTGATAAATTGTGTGCCCATTCGTCTGAGTATTGCAGGGATCACTTGGTGCACACACCTGCTCATGCTGGATTGGGACATCCCCGCCACCACTCCACCTGTGCGCTGAAATGAGCCAGTTGCCAAAAAATGAAGGGTTGCCACTACCTTCACCAGTGGCTGCACTGCCTGTCCCCGATGGGTCGGGCTGCTGATGTCATCCTGCAGGATTGTTACCAACTCAAGGATGACTTCAGGGCTAAAGCGAAACATGCGATACACCTCAGTATCAGTCATCTGAAAAAGGTTGTAGCGCCCTCTGTAAATCCTCTCCCGTGCCCTCCTACGAGTCGGCTCAGTCAATAGAATATCAAGAACCATAGCTGCCCCTGGCATGTTGGTGCACAGATGTGAGGTCCCGAAAATGTGGGTGCTCTGCTTGTTCAGATCGTCTGTCTAGGTGCTGCTGAAGTTGCGCGCTCCTTCAGATGACATTTGGCCATCTTTTGCTAACTTGCCCCTGCTTTTAACAGGAGCAAGTTTGCCCAGGGAAAAAAGCTTGCACGCTTCCAGCGCAAGATGCGCATCACACGCGCATGTTTCTGAATCATCGGCAGTACCTAATTTGCATATTCGCTGAGGGAATTCCATGAAGGCGCAACTTACACCCCGCGCAAAATTGCACGAAAATTGCGCAGGAACAGCTAGGCTGCGTGCGCGGGAAAATGGCCGCATTTCAGGCTTAACTGGTTTACAGAATCAGCCGCAAATTTGCATAGGAGCAAATCAGTACTTGCGCGGCGCAAATCACACTTGTTCCCGCGCAAGTGCTTCTTGAATCTGGGCCACTGTGTAGTGGCCATGCTGTGGTACTGCAGCTCAGCTCCCATTCAAGTGAATGGGAGCTCAGTTTTAGTACGTCGGCAACGACATGGTGTACAGAGCATTCGGCTTCTGTTCTGTATACTGTCAGCTCCCAGGGCCACAGCAGCTTGAAATAGTTAGTTAGTGAGGGTGCCAGGTGTGTGTATGCTGAAGTCACCACTGAAGCCAGTCATTGGCTGCAGTAGGGCATATGACCATGTCCATGCTGAGCCGGATTTCAAAACTTTGATATGTCTCTATCACGTATCAAAAGTTTTATGAAAACTCAGAGACCCTTTAATTAAAAATGTATCATTTTAGGTCTGCAGCTCCTATGCAGACCTATGTGTTTCCATGGTAACAGACAACATACAAACTGTGTAGTCTGATCCTGCAATCATACTGTCATCCATTTATCTCCCAGTTCATTCAAACCTATCAAATGCAACTTAAAGATAATTTAAGCGGCTGTTTCTGAGATGGGAGTAACCACAGTAGGTGCCGGCCAGGGGAGGTGGAGTTACAAAAATGGCAGAGTGGCTCGTGCTCCGCTGTTTCTGTAAATAGGAGCTACGCAAACATCGTAGCAAAGCAAGCTACCTGTTTCTATAACTCCCAAGTTCTGGAAACATTGTCATTGCTGTGTGCAGCGGACCAGACCGCAGCGGCAGTATGTGAGTGCACGGTGGGCTGATGGGGGTAGTAGTCGTACTCACGGTTTTGCAGCTCCCTGGGTCGGCATGCAGTGATGAGGAAGACAGCACTAAATCCTCCGGGGCACTCTCTATTGCAGGGAACACCAGCCAAATGGAAGTTTAGGTGCCCTTGATGGTAATGGGTACACTTAGGGTGCTTTGGTGGCTGGGCCCCTGTGTTCGTGACGCCAGCACCGTGAGGTGCAATTAGGAGATAAAGTAGAATGATGAGAGAGGCAGTAGTTGAACCAAACAGGAACTTTACTTGTAAATTGTAGTCTTGCAATAAGTATCATCCAATAGCAGCACTTTGTCATACATCAAGATGGTAGAAATGCAAATCCCAATAGCAGGCTCAGTGATGTGGTGTAGGTAGGTTTACAGCTCATCTGTGTAGGAGTGATGATCTTACTATACTTGGTACCTTATCTTGCTCTGGTTACTCAGCCTTTCAATATAGTGAAGCTCTTCTGTAACTAAATATCCCGCACTTAACAATTCAGCAATTGTCACGAAAGGGAGGTAAGAGTGCAGCCCTGAAATCCACCCGCACCTACTTGCACGACCCATCCTAACTGATGGCGTACAACTTGTCCCTGCCGGGGCCTAAAGATGATAAGAGGAAAAATCGTGAACAGAGTCAGGGAAGCAAAAGTCAAAGCCAGGAGGTCACGCAGGTACACAGGTCAATACACTCCAAAGTCAGAAGCCAAGAGGTCACGTCAAATCCAAGGAGGTCACAAGGCAAGGTTAAAAACAGAGCCGAGGTCAAAACACACAGAGTACACAATATAACAATATGCTGGTGAGGGTAGCAAGACCAATCACAAGCAACCTGTGGCCAGCAGGCCTACAGGTGAGTCACGTACAGGTGAGTCACGTGACGTGGCCAGCGTCACGTGACTCGTATTGCACATAATACAGCTGAGCGCTCAGATCCCCTGCTGCTCATTGTCTAGAGGACGGAGGACGCCGGGGCCGGGTCCTCCCTGCCCCCCGGGTCACCATGGAGACAAGGACGCCGATCGCGTCCTCGCTCGGCTATATGCGTGGGATGCCGGCGGCGCTGCGAAGGAAGAGCGCAATTTGGAGTGTTCCCATCCAACTGGAGTGGGACACTACATGTGTATGTTCCCAAGTTAGGAAAAAATCGTCACCTGCTGCGCTACGCTGTTTGCATATCTCCTATTTGCTGCTATGGGAGTTACAGAAACAGCAGATTGAAACAGCGGCTCGCATGTTTCCATAATTCTGGCCACCAGGGTTCGCGGTTACTGTGTTTATTCCCTCCTTGGCCATGAAAGGCCTAGATGGGGGCAACACCTTTAAGGAACAGATGGAAGGTGAATGACTGCAGGACCAGACTACACAGGGCTTGTTTGTAGTCTGTTACCATAGAAACATACAGGTCCACAGTATGTAAGACTATTTGCAAAGTTGTTTCATTTTTCATTCTGGATCCCACTCTTCCTTTTTAACCTGGGATCTCTGGCATCTATCATTTCCCGCAATTGAATGAGCGCTGATATAGTAATACCATTGTTACAGTGTAAAACAGAGGAAACTACGCCCTCATCCTTCCTACATAATTCACATGTACTATTCCCCTGTGCATAGATTGCACCCTGGCACACAGGACCATAGACATAGTACAGCTACCGAGATAAACATGCACACATGTACAGACAAATCTGGGCACAAATATTCACACATACAAAAAATATGTGTAATCATACACACAGCTGCATGTTAGAGGGGTCTTCTACCATTCAGGTATTAATGGCCTATCCTCTGGATAGGTTACCAGTCTCAGATTAGAGACACATTGGTGCCCCCCCTCCCCATCAAAATCCTTGGCTGGACAAGCATACAATATATTTACTCAAATCAACATTGGCAGCCCAAGCCCAGCGGGCACTGGAATCTCCCCAGTTTTGCCTGGTGCTGATGCCACCACTGTCTGAACATCAGACTTTGAAATAATGTCTATGACCCAAACTAAATGCTTCAAATAGGCATGCTCCCTCCATTTCTATCTGACTGAAAGGGCTCAGTGACAGGTGGTATGTATTATCTACATACTGTATAGCGAGCACTGCATTTCAACTCTTGGTGGACATTTAGTGGAATGGACCAAATGGATATAATTTATTACAGCATCTTATCAGCAGCAAAATTTAAAGGGTTTGTACAAGATTAGAAACGCATGGCTGCTTTCTTCCAGAAAAGCACCATGCAGGTTAACAGGTTGTGTGTGGTTTTGCATCTTAGCCGAATTCACTTCAATGGAGCTGACCTGCAATACCAGACACAACCCAAGAGCTGGAAGAAAGCAGTCATGTTTTTCTAATCCTGTACAATCCCTTTGAAACCAGTTTGGTGATCATTCCCTTCAAGATGCCCAAAAAATTTCCAGGATTTCAGAAGAAGATAGAAATTAATATCTCCAGTACATGAAAAAGCAGCATTTATAGTTGTCATCCTTGGTGTTTTGTCAGAAGGTCTTCCATAAACTGAGCTGGTTACAGGGTGTCCTGCTGCTGTGCCCAGCACTGATCAGTTGTAAACTGTGGGAGAACTCAGCAGCAATTGCTCAACTTTCCTGGGCAAATAAAAGTTAAATGAAGTATTACACCGTTTACTATAAAACCAATGCTGTCCTTGTATGTCAAAAACTCAGAAGCCACTACTCAATATTCCTACAGCACCTCCACAGGGGATATGAAGTATTACACCGTTTCCTGTAAAATCAATGCTGTCTGTGTATGAGGAGAACTCTGCAGCAACTACTCAATATTACTGCAGCACCCCCACAGAGGAACTGATGTATTACAGTTTCTTGTAAAATCAATGCTGTCCTTGTATGACAAGGAATCAGCACCAACTATTAAATATTCCTGCAGAATCCCCGCAGGGAAAATGAAGTGCAGTGGACAGTTGTGGGGTGGCCCCAAAGCTATGCTGGGTCCCCCGGACACTGTCGAGGTGTCACCACATGTTTCTGCTCTCCAGAAGGGATGGTAAGGTGTGGTGCACCCAAAAGGTAAATTAGTCCAGAGAGTCAGGGTCTGCAATGAGTCAGGGTGCTTCTTTACTGGAGGAATTCAGGTGCAAAACAATACAGGCGAGGCACAGGGCTGGCTTCTCTAGTGTCCTTCTGGGCAGAAGAAGGGTTTGTTGCTGAGGAAAGGCCTAAGCTAGCTGTCCTTCTCTCTCTCTCTCTCTCTCTCTCTCTCTCTCTCAGAAGGCTAGTACCCTGGACAAAGTTTGGTGGCCCAGGGTCTGTAGCAGAGTATTCTCGTCTCAGCGTCTTCTTCTGGTCACTCGTGCAGTCTGTCAGAGTCTCCTCTTCTAAGCACTGATCCCTAACTGCAGAACACTAGGGGCTCTGACTGCTCTCCTTATATACAGTTTCTGTCACAAGGGTGTCAAGAACCACGCCTGACTCCGTTATACCCGGGGTCAGGAAGTCGCAGCGGTTGGCTGCACGCTCTATGTAGGAAGATAGGGCTGTTTCCTTATGGTAACTTTCTGGGTTTTCTTTGCAACCCTTTTTGGCTCACTCAGGGATCCGTAGCTCTTTCTCCTCAGCTGTTCCTTGTCAGCACTCCCAACCTCCTTATATTCCCTTCTCACACTTCTCTGGTTGCCAGAGATAGAGCTTCCTGCCTGGACTTCTATACTGACCTACTGGAGCTGTGTTGCTGCGTTCTCTGGTTGTTGGTCCAGAACGTTTCCCTCCGGATCCCTGTTGGACCTTTGTGGTCTGCTGTGGTCGCCCACCTGGGTTTATGTGTTTGTATTGTCTGTCCTCTCCCTGGTGTTTCCCTTTTAGTGACAGTGGTGCGGACTAGCGATCCCACCGGCCCGTTCACTATCTAGGGCTCATTCTAGGGAAAGCCAGGGTTTAGGCACGTGATCACCGCACGGGTGAGGAACCCGTCTAGGGACGTCAGGGCAGTCAGGTGCCAGCCGCAAGGTGAGTCAGGGGTCACCACCTTTCCCTCTCCCTTGGGCAGGGCTTTCCCTTTTCCCTCCCTGTGCGTGATGCCGGTCATTACAGTTTCTGGCTGAACTAGAACCTTTTAGTGGGAGAGGTGGAGTGAAGAAACTCAGCACAAACAAATACAATGTTACACTTTCCGTCTCTCATAGACTTGCATTAGAGCTTCAGTGATTCTCAATGGCAATAAGTATCTTCAGACATAATAACATAGCTGCACCTGCCATTCAAAAGGTCAGTGTGTCTGGTTTTGGTGGTAAACAAGTCTGGCTTTTTTCCTTCAAAACATGCTCTTCTTTAAACTCTATGGTAGCTGTGAAAAATTGCCAGCTTCTCGATATTAGCTAGAAAGTCCTCAGAGCTGTGTTCATTAACCCTTTCCATAGTGCTGTGCAAACACTGTGCAATTCAACAGGATATATATCACAGCAAACATGTAAAATGCAGTTACACAGTATTAAACAGCATAAGTCAATGCAAGTTAACCCTTTAAATTGAAATAAAGTAAGGATTGATGACTTTGCATAGGGGAACCAGGCAAATGTCCACACTTCAAAGTACCTCTGCTCCAGGGCACTGCAGAAGTACCACACAGTGTCATTTGAAATGAATGCTGTCAGTGTATGACATGTATATGTCAATTCCTCCAGAAGGAAAGAGAGACGCTCTTTGTAGTCAGTGAATACTTTAGGCAAGCAAAACATAATGATGACATTTTCCATAACTTGAATATATGTTTTTTTTGGATGGAGGATGAGGAAAGGAAATAATAATATTATTATTATTCCAGGAATGTAGTGTCATTAGGTCGTATGAGTCTGTCTGAATGGCGACATGTCTGAGGGGATGTCTGCCCCCTTTTCTTGTAACTCTTTATGTTATATGCATACTTCAGGCTGACGTGCCTCTGTGTTCTTAGGTCCCTACCTGTCTCCACGTCTTGGACTGTCATCTTGATTACTCCTCGCCTACGAATGAACGCACGAAATGCCGAGCTCTACTTGATTGCTGTCACAACCATTACCACGCTCCGTGCCTCTTCCTGTGAAATGTCAGTGCCACTGAATAGAGGCAGATAAGGTGTCTCCGACCTGTGTCAGCCTAGCGGAGCCAAAACATCAGGCAGGAGCAGCAGAGTCATCCTCCACCTGGCTTCAGATTATTTTCGCAGCAACATATATATAGGGGAGATTTATCAGAACTGGTGTAAAGGTAAACTGGCTTAGTTGACTCTAGCATCCAATCAGATCTTACCATTCATATTTCCAGAAATGAATGGTGGAATCTGGTTGCTAGTTTTCCTTTACACCAGTTTTGATAAATCTCCCTGTATGTGAACTTTCCTTGGATTTGTCCATTGATAAGCTGGTGTCTGACTAAGGGTACTTTCACACTTGCGTTAAACTTTTCCGGTATTGAGTTCTGTCCTAGGGGCTCAATACCAGAAAAAAAACGGATCAGTTTTATCCCCATGTATTCTGAATGGAGAGCAATCCGTTCAGTATGCATCAGGGTGTCTTCAGTTCAGGCACTGTACGTTTTGTTTGGTGAAGAAAATAACGCAGCATGCTGCTGTATTTTCTCCGTCCAAAATTCCGAAACACTTGCCAGAATGCTGGATCCGGAATTATTTTCCATTGAAATGTATTAATGCCGGATCCGGCCCCAAGTGTTCTGGAAAAATGGATCCGGTTTTGCAGGATAAATACCGGATCAGTTTTTCCAGATGTCAACCGGAGAGAGGGATCCGGTATAGCAATGCATTTGTGAGATGGACACGCATCCGGATTTGTCTACAAATGGTATCCGTTTGCATACAGATTGCCGGATTGGATTCTGGCGATGGAACTGCCTGCCGGAATCCAACAACGCAATTGTGAAAGTACCCTAACGGCTAATCATAACTGGGTGTCAAATCCCAATTTACTGGTTAAGATGGCCCAACATGTCTGCTCCACTTAGCCCTACGTTGACCGTCTTCTTGTGGTGGGCTTTTGCTGTGTACTGGAACTAATCTAAATTCAAGCAAGCAGAGCTGCAATGTAAAGCATGGTTATGGGAACAGAACACCTGGAGGGTCTGATCAGAAGCTGGGTTTCAGACTAGGTGGAGCTTAGCTGGAGTCAGTGATCATAATTCAAGTGAAGAGTAGCAGGTGGACATCTGCTTGTAAAGAGTAACTGTACTAATTCTTATTTTTCTGATCTGAGGGGGTCCGGATGCTGAGACCACCAGCAGTCACTGAGCTGATGGGGGAGTGTGCACTGTGCCCCTTCATCTGTAATCATCTCTCTGAAGATGGGCTCATAGACTTAAAGGGGATTTCCAGTTTTTTTGTACTCATAACCTATCATCTGCATAGGCCATCAGTATCTAAAAACCGGGGACCCCCACCGGTCAGCTGTTGGAGAAGGCAGCAGCACTCACAGTAGCATCACAGCCTTCTCTCAGCTTTCCCTAGGCCATGTGAGGTCACATACATTGCTTACATGACCTAGGCTCAGATCAGCCCCATTGAAGTATATGAGGTTGACCTGTGATACCAAGAACATCTGCTATACAATGTATGGCGCTGTGCTTGGTGAGCAGAGAGAAGGCCATGGCGTTACTGTGAGCGCCGACGGCTTCTCAAACAGCGGATTGGAGGGCGTCTCGGGTGATTAACGGTTCCTAGTGCCTAAGCCTTCCTCTAAGTGCCCAAGCCAGCCGCCATTAAAAGCCCAAGCCTGTCGCTTCACATGTTCCCAGTACCGCTCCTTGCGCCTTTATTTATGCCCTCTCCTCTTAAGGGTCCATTCACACATGCGGACCCATTTTGCGGACGTGTGAATGAATCCTAATGTTGTTGTCAGCGTGTCCCTTTGGGAAATTTTATGCAGGAGCAGGAAAGGAAACCGCCATCACTCGACACTTGCGCTGTAACTCCAATAAGTATGATGCCCACTGCATGGAAGTCTTTGTGCAAGTGTAGGCAGTTTCCTGTCCCTGTCCCAAACTAGTGAGATTTCACTGAGGGACATGCTGAGCACGCACAGAAGAGGGAGCAGACAGGAAGGCACAAGGGGCCCAATACTGGAGGCCCTTGGAGGAGGTGGGCTTGGGCTCCTGGAATCATTAATCATCCCCCACTGGGCACTTTGGAGGCTTATTAGCAGACCAAATGAAATGTATTGTCTGCCGTTCAGAAAGATAGATATCACTTACAAAGGTATAGTTTTAATAATGGTACACAGAGCGAGAGAGCACTGCCATTAGTTTAATACAGTGGAAGTGGGTGACAGATTTGGGAACTCTCATTCGGGGCACCACTAGAATGTTTGCCCACTAGTATATAAGGGGCCACTGTTCCGTACCATTGAAAGTCTATTGGACTGATGGAGACCGCCAAGTACAGTGCTCGGCTGCTTTTATCAACCCTTTACATAATGATTGGACAGCAGGGAGCCTGCTTGACCACCACTCATGCGGAGGAACTTGCGGATTCAATTCTAGTGATTGGTGGGGGTCCGAGCAGTGGGATCCACAGCGATCTGACATTTATCACATAGCCTATGGATGAAATGTTGGACAGGTTGTATTGTGATATCACCCCTTTAAAGGGAACAGATGTTTGGCCAACATCCTAGTATCTGCAGAAACCTCACTCTCACGCAGGATCAGTAAACTTCTCCAGGCCTAAGGGCTATTGCCTGCGACTAAGGGAGATCTTGCAAAATTTAGTTTTAATAAATCAAGTAAAGTTTAGTCTGTACAATTTCAATTGCTTCATATATTTACATATTTAAGTATCTCATCCTTTCTTTTCATGAGATCCTGGGGAATATCCAGGACAACATGTCATGAGTATTTGGGTAAGTCAGTAAACAGCAATCCTACTCTTCCTGGAACAGGTTATGATTGGTTCATTGCTTGAATAAATCATACTTAGAGGGAAAAAAAACAATTGTTACAGTCCTGTAAAAATAAAATATTCCATTGACGTTGCGCTGAATGGCCAATCCCATGCTGGACGACTTGAAATTTATATTATGTTTAATTAATCAGTGTGCTGCTACTTATAGTTCTACACATTATGTTGCAGCAAGGTAGCGTGCACCTGTGCCTTTATTTATATACATTATGGAGGTGCTGGTTTAATTTTATTTTGTGATATATATATATAGTGTTCCTTTAAGATTCATTTGTTGACACATAACCATAGTGACCTAGGATTAGGATGTATGATTATTTTTTATTACTGTATTTCCTACATGTAGCCAAATTTTATAAAAATCCATCACAACCCCTTTAAGATGCCCTTTCAAACAGCTGATTGATGGAGGTCCCGGGAGTCCTATTCTCACCAATCTAATATTGTTGGCCTATAGGTCATCAATCTTGTACTTCCAGAAAACCCCTTTAAGCAGCAATATATCCCCGGGTGCTCGATGCCAGCCATAGGCTAGGATTCTACAACAACGTGACGTTGCATGACAAACTCCCAAAAGTCGTCAACGTCCCACTACTACAACACCAATAATGATAGAGACCCACAAGATGCTGCAACCGTAACCCAACCGTTGGCTAAAAAAACTAAATTGTCACACAATCCTAGGTCATCATGTAGACCTAGCCTTTTTTGTGAGTGACAGCCTCATTTGAAACTGCAATGGTGTCCACAGGTTGTCACCGAACATCCCCAGTAATGAGTGCAACTAAAACGAAAGATGAATAAAACCAACAACCTGATGGCATAGAACGACTTACAGATTTATATTAAAGGGAATATGTCACCCATATTTTTTCAAGCGATATGCATCCTTTTTTTCTCATCTGGTTTTATTTTCCGATTGTAGAATTTTTAAATTCCATTTTCTGAACATAATTATGGGGGTGACCATCTTGCCTGAGCTGCCCTTAAAGGGAGTCTGTCACCTAATCTGAGCCTTTTAGACCGCTCAGATCAGGTTATAGACTCCTGTGCCCTCATTACAATGGTACCTTTATTTGTGCTGTCCCTCGCCGAGATCTTCCAAAAAAGACTTTTAAAACTTATCCTAATGAGGCTCGGCAAGTGCCCAGGGGCGGCGTTACTGCAGCAAGTGCCCAGGCCCCTCGGCGATGTGCCCAGAAAACCACACCTAGTTCACCCCTCTGGCCCGCCCTCCTTTCCTATTATTACTTCCTCCTCTCCCTCACAAATCTCGCGCCTGCTAGAGGAAAGACGCTGCTGCACCGACCCACCCCTTCTTTGGCTTCACTGCAGTCCTCTGTAAGCGGCTGGTTACTTCCGCCCGCTGGATTTCGAGCTACGGACCGATGCATGCGCAGTCCAACTCGCAGTTCCTCTGCCCATAATGGGCACAGCAGTGCGCAGGTGCAGGACAAGTGTGGATCGGCGCAGGAGCGAGATTTGTGAGGGAGAGGAGGAGGTAATTATAGGAAAGGAGGGCGAGCCAGAGGGGTGAAAGAGGTGTGGTTTTCTGGGCACATCGCCGAGGGGCCTGGGCACTTGCTGCAGTAACGCCGCCCCTGGGCACTTGCCGAACCTCATTAGCATAAGTTTTAAAAGTCTTTTTTGGACGATTTTGGCGAGAGACAGCACAAATAAAGGTACCATTGTAATGTGGGCAAATGAGTCTATAACCTGATCTGAGCGGTCTAAAAGGCTCAGATTAGGTGACAGACTCCCTTTAACAGCATTTAGAGAAATGCTTTACAGCAGTCACCATGGATCATAGCCACAATGGACAGGAGAGAACCTCATTGTCTTTTATGGGGGCATTTTTTAGGCATGCTCTGTGACTAAAAAATGACGCCATTGTACAGAGAGGGAGAGTAGATAAGCTTTGCAAATGGTGGATCCTAAGTTAGCTACACAGAGGTGATATCTGTCATTCTAAGGCTACATTCACAGAAACGTATTTTGTTTCTGTGTCCGTTCCGATTTTTTGCGGATTGGATGAGGACTCATTCATTTCAATGGGTAGGCAAAAAATGTAGACAGCACACCGTGTGCTGTCTGCATCCGTACGTCCATTCAGTAGCCCCGCAAAAAAAAATATACAGAGTGTCCGTTTTGCGGACAAGGATAGGCATTGTTACCATGGATCCGCAAAAAAAAACAGATGCAATACAGATGCCAAAAGGACATGCGGTCGTGTGAATGTAGCCTAATCCTGTGATGATAATGATATGACTGCTGAAAAGTGATTTTTACAGACCAAGAAGTGTCACCTATTATTAGGCTTAGTGGCCAGTGCGAAAACCTTAGGATTTAAAAAAATATATAGATAGTGATGTGGAAAATGGAAAATAACCACCAAAAATTATTTAACAAAATGTTTAGCATAAAAACTTGATTTAAACAATAAGTCATTTTCTGATGACACATTCCCTGGCTTGTGGAAATTCTCATTATTTTTTACCCCATTTTCATACCCATCCACATCACTTTATGGATTTTTACAATTTTTCTGTGGTCACACACAGCTGGAACTATCCCCTCCTTTCTTTGGAGTTACTCCTCCTGCTTCCTTCCCCCCTCTACTACTGTCTGAGGTTCCCATCTACACTTCAGTCTAGGCTTACTGCTCCTTCCAGCTGCCGAGATGGAAAACAAGGTATTCCTGTCGTTTGTCTTCTACAGCACCCTCCTCATAATCAAAATGTACATTCTGGCTATAATCACCGGGCAGATCCGACTACGGAAAAAAGTAAGTCACAAAAACCTCATACTTTTTTTTTTTTTTTAAAGCAGCATAATACTATTAGGATGGAAAAGGTTAAATGTTCCTTGCATTCCCTGGGGGCTCACACTGAATAGCAGGATTGTCTATTGCTGGTGGAGCAGCATGTAGTGAAACAGATACAGTATAGTCTGCAGTTTGTCCTGGCAAGTAAATGGTTAACGCTTTCGGGGATTACTGACGGACAGTTGTCAACGCCAAACGCATGAACGGCAAACTAATGAAGTGTGATTGATGTGTATATGTGGGTGGGAAGACTGGAGACTGAGGGCTAACCCTTTAGCGACCAGGTACACTTAAAGGGATGCAGGATTAAAATAAAAAGGGGCTGCTTATTTTCCAAAAACAGCGCCGCTCTTGTCCATAGGTTGTGTCTGGTATTGCCGCTCTTACCTGGTCAAGGGAACGTTTTTTGCTGCTTTATATCAAACATAGCCCATGGACAAGAGTGCGGCTGTTTCTGGAAAGGAATCAGCCCCTTTTATTATTCTGTTGTGAATGACAACTCCCAGCGTGCTCCGTTCACTTGCATGAGAGTTCTAAGAACGGCGGAGCAAGTGTACATGCTAAGAGTTGTAGTGTCACAACAGTTGGGACTCGGTGCCAGAGGTGGATCACTTACCTTTGTAAATGGTGAAAGCATCAGTTCCGATTACAATATTTTATTAGGGGATTACTAGTTATGCAATTAAATTACTAGCTATGCAGTTACTTAAAGGGGTTTTACTCAGGATTGGTCATCAGTATCAGATCGGTGGCGGTCCGAATCCCAGCACCCCTGCCGATCAGCTGTGTGAAGGGACAGCGGCGCTCTGTGAGCACTGCTGCCATTTCTTAGGTGCAGCGCCACCACAGGAGAAATTAAACATTACATGCTGCTTATTGAAATCAGTTGGCTGTCCATGGAAAAACAGAGTCCTTTTGAGACGGACATGCAAAAGGTCCATAAACAGGGACTCTCCTCCATTAATTCGAAATGGCCTAACAGAGTACCTCCAAACTGGAAATTCCCTCCAATTCCAGTCCTGGATATACTGCAGTTATAAAGAGTCTGAACACACGCGAGTATGTCGCACTGCCACATGCTTCTCACAGTCTTAGGCCTCTTTCACACGGGCGTTGCGGGTAAAGGTGCGGGTGCGTTGCGGGAACATGCGCGATTTTTCCGCGCGAGTGCAAAAAATTGTAATGCATTTTGCACTCGCGTGAGAAAAATCGCGCATGTTTGGTACCAAAACCCGAACTTCTTCACAGAAGTTCGGGCTTGGGATCGGTGTTCTGTAGATTGTATTATTTTCATTTATAACATGGTTATAAGGGAAAATAATAGCATTCTGAATACAGAATGCTTAGTACAATAGGGCTGGAGGGGTTAAAAAAAAAAAAGTAACTTACCTTAATCCACTTGATCGCGCAGCCCGGCTTCTCTTCTGTCTTCATCTTAGCTGTGTGCAGGAACAGGACCTGTGGTGACGTCACTGCGGTCATCACATGGTCCATCACATGAGCCATCACCATGGTAAAAGATCATGTGATGGATCATGTGATGACCGGAGTGACATCACCACAGGTCCTTTTCCTGCAATCAGCAAAGAAGGAGACAGAAGAGAAGCCGGGCTTCGCGATCAAGTGGACTAAGGTGAGTTTAATTATTATTATTTTTTTTAACCCCTCCAGCGCTATTTTACTATGCATTCTGTATTCAGAATGCTATTATTTTCCCTTATAACCATGTTATAAGGGAAAATAATAATGATCGGGTCTCCATCCCGATCGTCTCCTAGCAACCGTGCGTGAAAATCGCACCCTATCCGCACTTGCTTGCGGATGCTTGCGATTTTCACGCAACCCCATTCATTTCTATGGGGCCTGCGTTACGTGAAAATCGCAGCATGCTCCTCTTTGTGCGTTTTTCACGTAACGCAGGCCCCATAGAAATGCAACGCACAAGTGATGCGTGAAAATCACTGCTCGTGTGCACAGCCCCATAGAAATGAATGGGTCATGATTCAGTGCGGGTGCAATGCGTTCAACTCACGCATCGCATCCGCGCGGAATACTCGCCCGTCTGAAAGGGGCCTTAGTTCTCATGCACTCGACCGTGTGCTGGCCGTGGTGGTATTGCGGCCTGCATATGGTGGGTCCGCAATACACGGGCACCGGCCGTGTGTGCATCACGGATCGCGGACACATTCACTTGAATGGGTCTGCAATCCGGGAGATGCGGAACGGAGGCACGGATCGGAAGCCCACAGAAGCACTACAGAGTACTTCTGTGGGTTTATTGTATGTGCCTCCGCACCGCAAAAAAGTAGTGCATGCTACACTTTTTTGCGGTGCGGACCTTCGGATGCGGATCGCAGACCCCATTCAAGTGAATGGCGCCGCGATCTGCATGCGGCTGCCCCGCGGTCGGTGCCCGTGCATGGGCCCGGCCAGCACACAGTCGTGTGCATGAGCCCTTAATTACAGCTTTTTCCCAGAAGGTGTTAATCTTGTAACCCTTTAAAAAGCCACCTTGGCTATTAACCTTTAAAGAACAATGGTGACTCGATGACATTGATGAATGAGTGGTCACCTATTTGACATAGGGTCACATCACTGCCAGCAAGCCATGCACACATGATACACCTGCTCAGTAATCTCGGATACAACCTTGGAAACAGGAATATCCAGACTGTTATGGGTTTTTGAGTGTCGTTCCTGAAAATAATAGGTCTTCAGCACCTCCTGTGACATGCCTACCTGACCCCAATTGACCTGTCAGTCCAATGATCCTCACGTAACAAGGTGTGGAAGACTATGTAGATACTGTTTTAGACCTGCACATTCTTTCAAAGGGCACCAAATGCTAGAGACGATGCACATCCAGAAAGTAAAGCAGGTTCATGGCGCGTCAACTTTAGTGCATTCATTGTGAATGGCGTCAATGGATCTTTCATGTGTGAAGACAGTAGGGTTAACATCTTCCACGCCCAGGGTACACATGGCTGAGAGCCAAAAGGTCAGATTACATCTGCTCACCTGCTGGATATCTGATCTGAAGGCCCAGTAGTGAGAATCAGGGCGTGGAGTTGATGGATGAAGACTTGGGTCAGCCTTTGGTAATGAAAGCTATCTCCACAATTCGTAAGGCCTGTAGACACACTAGACTAGTGCCTAGGGCAGGAGATAAAGGCGGGGGTGGTGGATTATGGTGATGGGTGTGTTGAAGAATCGTTTTCCACCCTATAACTAATCGCCATGGCAGACAAAGATAAGGAGAAGCATGACATAGATTCTGCCAAGTCATCTGTGTCCGCAGCTCAGTGCCAGTTCAGTCTGGAGTCATTTGAGCCAGGCTTGTTTTTAGGGAAAGGCTGTCTGACAATCATATGATAGGGTATAGTTGCTAAGCAGTGTACCCCTAGTGTAGCATACCAGTGTACCCCTAGTGTAGCATCAGTGGGCCGATGGGTGCAATAGTTCATGTACTGAAGGTTAGCAGATGCCTCCCTGAGCTGGCGTACAGTGGATGCGAAGACAGCACGAAATCCTCCGGGGCACTCTCGGTTGCAGGGACTACCAGCCAGATGTTGGTTGAGGTGCCCTTGATGGTAATTGGTGTTAGGTGCTTTTGCGGCTGGGCCCCTGGTTCATGACGCCAGCACCGTTAGGTGCAAATGTTGAGAGTAGCAGTAGTAAGAATCAGGAGTCGGTTGTTGTAAACCAGTTGAACATTTACTGAAGAATCAATAGTCTCTGGACAGTTGGTACAGTTCGTCAATGGAAAGATTTTTGTATGGCATAAGTAATAATAAGTTCTCTGGTAATCCTATTATCAGGTAGTGGTAGTTGTCAATGGAGGGATTCTTCTAATGCTGATACTTTACAGGCAAGGATCCTGGTGGCAATCCCAAGTTTACTCTATAGTACTCTGGTACTAAAGTATGCTGATATATCTGGTTACTATGAGATATCCTTTAAGGGCGATCTCCTTTGTGGCAGGCAAACACATCTGCTTCATTATTTGCAGGATACTCTTATAAATAGGTTTTCCCACTATGACCCGGAAGGCTTGTGTAGTGGACAAGGACAATTCTGCGCACTAACTGTCCATTTGTGTCCAGGCACTCGGAAAGTTGCTCTCAGGCACTTGTGCTAATGAGGTCTATGAGCTAAGTTTAGCTGTTACCCTGGGTAGGCTCTCTGCATCTTTGTACATAGACTCACTGTCTGGTGCTTGGTTGCTGTGGTTGTCTTCCCCAGACTTGATCAGGGCCCAGAGGAAAGGAAAACAGTTACATGGTGACTTTAGCCTGTTTCTCTCCTCCATGAACTTGCTTCTTCTCCTCCTCTCACACTCCAACTTCAACTAACTCTGACTAACTTCCTGTCTAGACACTCCCAAGCTATTTGTATTATGTGGTGCCAGCACCACCTAGGGGCAAATGGGTGCAAATGACCTTGCCAGTCTGATAAGAGGAAATACCATACAATGCAAATAAAAACATGTGTATATATATATATATATATATATATATATATAAAAAGATGTTTGAAGTGTCCCATTTACACACACATATGTGGGACGCTGCACTAGCAACCAGTCTCGATGACATAACTATTCAGCTCAAAACCGGCTTGTATTGTGCCAACTTGGTAGTAGTGATGCCATGTCTCTACCTGTTTCATTTATTACGTATTAAAGGGGTATTCCTATCTGGGACAATTATGGCATATCAGTAGTATCACCTTTGGGACATGCTCCTATTTCAGGTATGGGGCCTCGAAATGAATGGAGAGCAAGCCGCTCAAAGACCCATAGCAGTGAATGGAGGGAAGGCTGCGCATGCGCGGCTTGCTCTCCTATGGGACTTCCAAAAGTTGAAGTGTCGGCTATTTTTGGAAGAGACAACGCACATGTGCAGTGTGCTCTCTGTCTAATGCGGTCCTTGTTCTGGAGGTAAGAGCTGGTCCGAGAAGTGGGGCGTGCACCTATTGGATATGCTGCAAATGTCTCAAGATAGGATAACCCCTTTAAGGAAATTGTAATATTGATCTCTATTTATTGTATGTTGCGATCTATAGATCATATATACAGTATATAGTTGATTATATACTATATATATATATATATAGTATATATTTATCTGCACAATTGTACTAGCCATGCACGCTTGCCCTGGATGTACAAGTCAAATTTTATTTTTCCCCTACATCCAAAGTTTTTGACCTGTCAAAGACTTGTTATTCTCTGCCCTCCCCCGGGGCTATATTTATTAGACAGGCAAACTAGGCAAGTGCCTAGGGCAAACCAGATCTGAGGCTATGTTAAATTTTGTTTGTTTTTCAATATAAGTGGTTAATACAATGGATTTTCTGCTATGTAATCTCTGGCTGATGGTCTCATATAAATAATGTAGGATGTGTTGGCCAATTACATAGACTGACTCAGAATGACTAAATCATGGTGTACTCCTAGTTGTAGCCTAGGGCGTCCCTAGGGACGGCTCCAGTTCTCTTTCATATATGATAGAGGGATCTGATAGGATCTGTGCATGGGGCGGTCACTGTGCATCCGCTTATTGCTTGGGGTCTGCAATAATAGAGGATAAAATAGGTGTAACAAAATGAGACATTTTAATGGGGGGGGGGGGGTAGAGCTCCTCTACGGGAAGAAAAATGCATACAGTAATTGTATGACAAGGGATAGTAAGTGGTCAAAAATCTCCCAGTGACCACTGCAGATCTCAGAGGTTGATGGCGGTCTGCTGCTGTCACCTGATGCATGCAGAGACTGTTGCTGTGCAACAATCCAAACAACTTCCAGATGATATTTCATTATGCGGAAAAATAGAAGAAACATCACTGTTAGAAAATTTAAAGGGGTTATCCCATGACTGATGAAAATCAAACATCACACAGTACATGACAGCCTCTTTCTAACAAAGCTAGAACCAGCCCTGTACCTGACATGGATCCAGAGATTCATTGCTCCAATTGCTCTGCTAGATTTATTTCAAGATGGCAGCTCAGAGGACATATCCTTTCTCAGGGGAGTTTCCTTTCTGCTGCAGCTCTCCCCTGTAAGGGTACTTTCACACTAGCGTTTTTCTTTTCCGGCACTGAGTTCCGTCCTAGGGGCTCTATACCGGAAAATAACTGATCAGTTATATCCCTATGCATTCTGAATGGAGAGCAATCCGTTCAGGGTGCATCAGGATGTCTTTAGTTCAGTCTTTTTGACTGATCAGGCAATAGATAAAACCGCAGCATGCTACGGTTTTATCTCCGGCCCAAAAAACTGAAGACTTGCCTGAATGCCGGCATTTCAAAATACCAAAATGCCTGATCTGGCCATGCGCAGGCCGAAAAAAAGGTGAAAAAAAAAATGTCGGATCCGTTTTACCGGATGACACTGGAAAGACGATCCGTCTTTCCGGTGTCATCCGGTAAAACGGATCCGACATTTATTTGCATCGGATCCGGCATTTAAATGCATTTTTCTGACTGATCAGGCATTTTTCAGACTGATCAGGATCCCTATCAGTCTTACAAATGCCATCAGTTGGCATACGTTATGCCGGATCCGGCAGGCAGTTCCGGTGACGGAACTGCCTGCCGGATCACTCTGCCGCAGGTGTGAAAGTAGCCTAGCTCACACAGCTTCTAACAGTAGATATGGCCGGTAACAGTTGGAACTGAGCATAGGCGACCATGCTGATTCAGCTCAGTAGGTGGACATGCATATTACTATACACAATTGACACCAATGGGCGCCATTATAATGAAGTAATGGGAATATTTACCGACTACAGGATTTTTTCAAACAGAAAGTACTTTGCAAAAGTAACTAGTTTTTCATTCTGAATTATTTTGAACTAACATTTAACCTTTGATTGTCCGGGTGTTTAATATTGATGACCTATCCTCGGGAGCATAGGTGGTGGGCGGCTGCTGGCAACTCCTCCTCTCAACTGGTTGAAGAGGAAGCTGAACGCTGTGGTCATGTGACGTCACATTCATTGGTCACATGGCTTGGGCGCCACTCCATGAATGGGGCTGATCTGCAATACCAAGCACAGCCGCTATACCGTAGCACTGCAGCCTCGTCAAACAGCGGATTGAGAGAGGGTGGAAGGTTCCGGGTGTCAGGCCCCCACTGATCAGATATTGATGATGTATTCTGAGGATAGGCCATCAATATTAAACACCAGGAAAAAAAAGCCTTTAATCTTATATAAATTATATATGTATAGGGAAGCTCTGGGGGAATTCTTGTGGAGACTAAGCTGGTGTAAGAAAAACATTATGCTACCTATAGGTAGCACTAGAAAGGCCATTTTCTTCCTTCCAGAGGTGAGCTAATTTGCTCATTAAATGATACAATTTCGGCTGCCCACAGCCAACACTAGGGGGAGCTTACTGCATACAGTGTTATACAGATTATATTGAACTCAATGGGAGCTGTATACATCTGTATGCAGACTCCCCCTAGTGGTGTCTCCAAGTAGCCCCAGTGAAGGTTTCATGGCAAACAGGGGAAGCAGTTCCGTGCCCTCCCAGCAGGCAGGATGGACTGAACTGCATGCTCTGCCCCTATGGTAAGTAAGCCACTGGGAAGAGAAGTTTTTGCAAAAGTTTCTAGGTCGTACGACATGTTGAATACAAGACTAGAAAGTATATGATGCTGCGTGGTAAAGCAGGCGGTGCGGTGTTATCTGCTGATTATGAATTCTGGGTGGCTGTGATGGTGTGAGAGAAAACAGATGTGCAGGAAGGACTGGATTTTCCACTACCTACGAGGCTTATAAAAAAAAAAAATACCTCCATGCCATCGCTGGGGCTGCGCCATCTTTTCACAGTATACATTTAGTAATGTTTTTTTTGTATTGTGTAACACTGGGAAGCTCCCACAGGAAGGCGAGGTGTGGGAGATCATTGAGAGGGCGCAAACGTTATAGAAACGTCACCTATCCCATTAGACCGATAACCCGAATTAAAGGGCAACTCCAGCCACTGTGGATATTATCATCCACAGTACGGTAGATATCCGCAAGTCAAATACAGAAGACTTTTTTTTTTTTTTTAAAGGTTTTTAAAAAGTCTTACTCCCATCAATCCTTAGAATGGAACAGAGGTTTGATACAGTCTTCATCCTGGGCGGAGCTGCCTCCAGTGCTCATTGTCTCCCTCTGCTGGGTTATGTATGAACTGCCGAAAGAAGTGACAACTCTGAGCATGTGTGAAAATCCAGGTGTTACTTTTCAAGTCCATTCAATAGGTAGCCTAATGAGTAAAGGGGTTGTCGAGGACTAGAAAAAGATGGCTGCTTTCTTCCAAAAACAGCAACACGCCTATCCGCAGGTTATATGTCATATTAAAGCTCAGCTCCATCCACTTCAGTCCGATCCATGGACAGGTTTGGAGCTGTTTTTGGCCATGTTTTTCTAATTCTGGACCACCCCTTTAAGATCTGGACTGCACAAGGACAACTACACAGAAGAGTCTTTCATTTGGAGGGTGAAGGGAACAGTATATTTTTCTTTACTGAGGCTGCTGTATGCAAGGGAGTAATGTTCATACCCCTTCCAAAAAACAACCTGCTGTTTCAGACATAGGCAACCATGTACTTCCCCTCCCCCAGCAGCTAAATTCAATACACTAGTACACTTTCAGGGCTACATGGTGATTTCGGCCGCGTGATATGAAGTCTCGGCTACCTCTCTTGGGTCCCACTTCTGTCAACCTCCGCTTTGACGCCCCTGCAATCTACCCCCTTGTGTCATGTGTCCAGTTGACATGACTCAAGGAGAGCAGGTCACCTCTGTGGCCAGTGATTGGCTGCATCGGCATCAAAATGGATTTTGACAGTGGGGGACCCGAGCGAGGCAACCGGATGGGCCAGGACCCAGTGGCAGAGAGCAGGTAAGTATGCTTCCCTTTGCAGATCTGCCCTGGTTAGGTGGTAATGTTGCCAACCCCCCCCCCCCCCCTCCCTCCCCTCCCAAAAAAAAAAAAAAAGTGGCCACCCCGTTAAAGGGAAATTGTCATATTGAACATGTCTGATCTGCAGGCAGCATGTTACAGATCAGGAGGAGCTGAGTAGATTGATATTTAGTTCTGTGGGGAAAGATAGAATAGAATGTGTATTTCTTTATTGAAATCTCTGCTCTTTCCGGTGGGCGGTCCTATCATTGTTGACAATTATTTCTGCAGCTAGGACCGCCCACTGGATTCTGAAGGAGCACGGATTTACTTTAATAAAAAACAAGTTTTTCAGAATCTTTCTCCAAAAATCTATATATCAATCTGCTCAGCTCCTCCTGCTCTAAAACCCAGTGCACACTATTTCTAAGGTGGCAGGTTCCCTTTAAATACGAGTGCAATAGATCTATCTGAGAGTAGTAGTAGTAGTAGTAGTAGTAGTAGTAGTAGTAGTAGTAATAATATGGTGTTGCAGGTCATGTCATCTCTGCAGTCTCTACTGTTTAACATGAATGCCTCCGACTCCTACTTACCAAACAGAGATTTCCTAACCTGTGCTGCTGTCTACATGGCTTACTCCAAATTACAGTCATAAATTTTGTTTGCAATTATCGACGGTGACAAATGGTGCATGGAACATGTCAGAGCTGAGTTACTGTTTAACGACTGGGAAATCTTTACATGAGCCTCTCCTTTAAAAACTTCAAAAAGAGCCAAAAGGGTTACAGTATATTCAGCATTGTGTCGGGATTTAAAGGGGCTGTATAGTTTTGCAACTGTTATTGTTCCGATGCATCAAAAATAAATGAAGAAACTTTCCTGATCCTACCGTTTTGTGTATACAGCTCCTAGGTGGACCTACATGCCTCTACGTCAACAGGCTGCAAACAAACCCCAAGTTGTCTAATCCTGCAGTCATACTTCATTCATCTGCTTATCCTACAGGACAACAGGAAACGTGACTGCAGGGTCAGAGTACACGGGGTTTCTTTGCAGTGTGTAACCATGGAGATGCATCGGTCTGCATAGGAATTCGGTACACAAAGCAGTGGGATTTTTCCAGTCAAGTTTCAATACATTTTTTCTTTTATTGTTTACATTAGAGGCTCAATAATAAAAAAAAAATTGTTGCAAAAATTTGCATGGCCTTGGGAAACCCTGTGTGGTGCATCGGTTGAATAGATCTGAGCAGCATTACCATTAACAGCCTGTGGACAAAGGTGGCGCTGTTTCTGAACAGGAAAAAAAGCAGGTGTTTTTCTCTCATCTTGGCCAATCCCTTTAAATCTGCTGTAACTGTTGTATTTTAATGCCCCCTACAACAGGCTTTTGCCAACCCTGAAGATGCCATGAGACATGGAGGTGTGGAGTTCTATCGCGAAGACCCCGATGTGGAGCGCTATAGGAGGTAGGTGCCGTGTACTGAGCAAAGGTGCAATCAAGTCTGACAGAAACATTGGTGCTGCTTCACTGGTTAACTGGGGAGGTGCCAACATGGTAGTGCCTTAGGAAAGCTGAAGGAGCAGTACCCGCCAAACCAGTCCTCTGCTGCTTCTGCAACGACGGGCTCTAGCCAAGATGTGTCACAACACCGAGGTCATGTCTGCAGCCATTGATCAGCTGCGGGGGTCACAAGATGACACGCAATTGCTGAAGTCTGGGAAAAGGAGACCAGGGATTAGGGAAGCGTTGGCGTGGGGCCGCTGGGGGTTGGTATGGTGGGTACTACTCCTTTTGTTATCTTATAGCATTGTACAAAATGTCATGGGGTTGGAAAACCCCTTTAAGAGGGATGTGTGTTAAGCTGGCCAAACACATGAGATAGCTGTTGGTCAAGCGCTCATCCAGCCAGAAGCTATTTAACCTCCCCCCGCCCATACATGTGCATACATGGCTCAGCATGCATGTGTCCTGATACCTCTGACAAAAGGATTAGGCAGCTGAAATCCAACAGCCCAATCCTAATCTCCCTTGACATATGGAGCCGGGGGAGAGTCGGAGGGTCATAAGATAGGTAGTGAATGTAAGATTAGTGGGGACTGGCCACTGGAACTTCCACAGATCAATGGGGGTCTCAGGGATCGGTGGGCACACAGGCGTCCCGCCGCTTCATTGGGACTAATAGCCACGCATAGCATTCGGCTCGCTCCAGGATGACGTCTGACGTTCCGGTCACACTATGACTGTGTAGAGAAAACTGCCGAATTTCCCTCTAAGATTTCTTCTTAAATATAAAAAACTGAATCACAGGAAGGTTATATCTGGGTCATTATCATGAACTCAGTGCCCGAGTACCCACAAGACAGGGTGGCAAAGGAAGTTGGTAATTGCCGGTTAGGTAAACAGCAGGGTTAAACCACAACTACATCTGAAGTTTAGTAAGTGAGCTTTTCGGAAATTAGATTTGTCATAGAAAGAAGTAGGCCGGGGGGTGACCCTGGGTGGCGTTGTACTTGGATCTCTCTGGCAGTTTCACAGAAAAGGAATGGAGTGGCAGTGCACATGCGTGACCTGCCACTCCATTCCTAAGGGGGCATTGGACCTCCATTCCACCAATGAGAAACTTATCCCTACCCTGTGGATACGTTTCTAACTTGGCACAATCCCTTTAAAGAGGACCCGTCACCTCTCCTGACCTGTTTTAATAACTATTTGCATCCGCCATGTAATAACAATTCTGGAGCATCTATTCTTATGACTCTATGTTGTGCTGTTCCTTTATTATTCCTACGAGAAGTTATGAATGAATTACTAGCAGTCTGCAATGAAGGTCCAGGTGGGTGTGACCAGTTGGAGGGTGTGTCTCTGCATAGTCTGACACCGGCAGTACTGATTGGATAGTGTCACACTGGGCAGAGACACGCCCCCAACTGGTAACACCCAGCTGGACCTTAATTGCAGAATTGTTATTACATGGGGGAAGCAAGTAGTCACTAAGGATGGGTTCACATCACGTTTTTCCAATCCTTTTAAGGTATACAAAAAGTATATGTTAAAGAGGACCTTTCACCGATTCTTACCCTATGAACTAACTATACAGATATGTGGAGCGGCGCCCGGGGATCTCACTGCACTTACTATTATCCCCGGGCGCCGCTCCGTTCTCCCGTTATGCCCTCCGGTATCTCCGCTCACTAAGTTATAGTAGGCGGAGATACCAGTCCCTAAGTTATGGTAGGCGGAGTCTGCCCTAGCGCTGGCCAATCGCAGCGCAGAGCTCACAGCCTGGGAGGTTATTTTCTCCCAGGCTGTGAGCTCTGCAATGCGATTGGCCAGCGCTAGGGCAGACTCCGCCTACCATAACTTAGGGAACGGAGATACCGGAGGACATAGCAGGAGAACGGAGCGGCGCCCGGGGATAATAGTAAGTGCAGCGAGATCCCCGGGCGCCGCTCCACATGTATGTATACTTAGTTCATAGGGTAAGAATCGGTGAAAGGTCCTCTTTAAACGGATGTCTCAGACTTATGCCATACAGTGGCATCCATTCACCTTAGAGTTCCATTGTAAAAAAAACATATACTTTTTTTTACCGGACTGTGTAGGATACAAGAATGTGGTGTGCTGAATTTTTGTATACTTTTTTTTGTAACATATACGTCAAACGGAGGCATAAAAAGTGATGTGAACCCAGAAAACAGACAAGTCAGGAGGGGTGACCGCTTCTCTTTAACAGGTTGCTCGTCCTAACTGGCCGGTACTTAACGCCTTAGGATGAGCATTCTCGTCCTATGGTTAACCAGCTGCCCCACACACGCTGCCGCGATCAGTAGCAGGGGCCTGGCTGATACTGACAGCCGGGCCCCTGCTGTATCTGCCAGCATCAGTGAAAACACAGATGCTGGCGGATTAACCCCCTGTATGCCGCGGTCACACTGACCGCGGCATACAGGGGGTTTGCGGCAGCTTGTACATCCCTGTACTGCGGTGACAGGGACCCGATGGTTGCTATGGCAGCCCCGAAGTATCGGGACTGCCAGTTACGGAAGCCCAAGAGATTCAACCCCAGGGCTGGGCCTCCTAGGCAACTGTCTGCGTCTTATAGTGTAAGGCACTGACAGTTCAATACAGCACAATACAAATGTATTGTGCTGTATTGAAACAGGGATCAGACCCTGAAATGTTGAAGTCCCATAGTGGGACAAAAAGAAAAAATAATAAAAGTGAAATAAAAGTGTTTTTAACAATAAAAAAAATTCAATTAAAAAAAGCCCCTTCATAAAAAGAGACATAAAATTGTAAAAAATAGAGAAAAAATAAATAAAAAACACACATATTGGGTGTATTGCTCTATAAAAATATCTCATGCTCCACCCTGTCCAGTCAACACTGTAAAATAAATAAATAAAAACTGTGCTTAAAAAAAGCCAAAAAGTGTAATAACAAGCGATCAAAAAGTCATATGTACCCAAAAATAATACCAATCAAAACTATCAAAGATATGGCTTTCAGAAAATGGAGACATAAAAGCATAATTTTTTGTTTCAAAAATGCTTTTATTGTTTAAAACCAAAATATATTTAAAAAAACACACATATTAGGCATCCATTACAACCTGCTCTATTAAAATATCACATGAGCTAAAGGGTTAAAAAGGTTGTAAAATCAGTTTTGAATAACTTGAGGGGTGTAGTTTCTACAATGGGGTCATTTATGGATGTTTTCCACTATGTAAGCCTCACAAAGTGACTTTAGAATTAAAGTGGTTCTTAAAAAAGTGGGCTTTGGAAATTTACTTAAAAATTAAAAATTTTGCTTCTAAAATTCTAAGCCTTATAAGATCCTAAAAAATAAAATTACATTTACAAAATGATGCAAACATGAAAGTGGACATATGGGGAATGTAAGGTAATAACTCTCTTATGATGTATCACTATCTGCCTTTAAAGCAGAGAAATTCAAATTTTGAAAATTGCAAATTTTTCAAATTTTTCTGTAAATTTCAGATTTTTTAATCAGCAAAGGTGAATTATATCGACTAAAAATTTTCACTATCATGAAGTACAATGTGTCGCAAGAAAACAGTCTCAGAATGGCTTGTATAAGTAGAAGCGTTCCGAAGTTATCACCACATAAAGTGACACATGTCAAGTTTCCAAAAAACGGCCTGGTCCTTAAGGTGAAAAATGGCAGGGTCCTGAAGGTGTTAAATAGATTGTTTCCAGTTAATAACTTATCCACAGGGTGGTAGAATGGGTGTCCAACCGCCAGTAATTCATTTGTAACTTCTAGCAGGAATAATAAAGGAATGGCACAACACAGAGTCATAAGAATAGATGCTCCAGAATTGTTATTACATGGGGATGCAAGTCGTTATTAAAGCAGACATGTCAGGACAGGCAACAGCTCCTCGTTAATGGTAGAAGTGGTACATTTGGAGTGAGTAATGAACCATGAACAAAAAAGGTAATATCTCCTTTTATCCTGACCTTCCTGGTTCACAAATGCCAAAACTGCAGTGAAGACTGACATACTGGTAGAACAGAAGGAACATGTGGTATACAGTTCTGCAAAACAATCAAGGGTCTGTGTACAGCTGGCCTTATGACCACGTCCATATGTCACCCAATTAGCTGTAGGGGGCAATACTTTTAAAGGTATCATGTACTGTGACACATAAGCTGCGATATATCGTAAATGCTCGCTGCCTTTCATCGAGTTGATCTCTCTGACGTAATCCTTTCATGTCTGCACCCCATCGTATTGTGGCCTTCCCCAGAATCCCAGGATCATAGTGTTTCGTTATGTGCGGAAACCTGATACCCACCATGTCTGGGAAGAATTACATGAAATGTTAATATGCGCCGCCAACATGCACAGCATGAAGCAATCCAAAGTGAAATGTTCGTTTTTCAAAAGCTTTCATCTGTTCGCACATGTCACTGGTTGGTGATGTTAATATACTGACTAATATCACTGACAAGCAGTGTCGGACTGGGGTGCCTAGGGCCCACCAATAAAATGTATTTTGGGGGCCCACCATACGGATACATTCAAATACAATAAATAATCTATCAAGTGTTCTATAAGTGAAGATATGTATGTAGTGCAGTAAGTCTACTGTGTTATGTGCCACTTGTGCAGGGGGTGGGAGACTAGGGGACCACCTTGCTCAGGGGCCCATAAGGGGATTCACCTGTACCCCTGTGGGCCAGTCCAAGCCTGCTGACGAGCGACATAGTGTTGCAGAGGCCGAGCTGTATGGGGGGCGCACTGTTTGACACGGCTGCTTTATTGAATATGGCAAATATGTGGCCACAGGATTAGAAAGGCGATTATAGGGTAAATAAGTAAAGATGAATCAGCATCCTTCAAAATAAGGTGAATATGTGATGCTCACCTGTTTAGGTTGCACCGAATTGGGTGCAACCGTGATGAAGGTACGCTGGATGAACTAGGTATCTGGTTGGAGCTGCCGTGTCCAAAAGAACCTAGGGCGAGGGCCAAGTCGCCACTTGGTTGATTACTAGAAATAATGACCGTGCCCGCCACTACTTTTGTGGTCTGGCGAGCTGGTGGACGTGAAGCGCAAATCACAACCAGATTTGAAAAGTTTATTGAGAGACAACGCGTTTCAGGGTGCGCATGACCCCTTTATCAAGTCTACAAGAAACATAGATCATAACAAAAGAGTATATACATGTACAATTTGTAATCAAAGGGGGGGGGGAATTGTAGGTATAAAAAGCGAGGATTTGATAAAACTCACAATAATAATAGTCGAAAATAAGAGATAAGAATAATATGAAAAGTGGAAATATCTTTCAATTAAAATAGTAGAATGGAATAAAAAGTGCTCTGTTCAAAAGACAAAATGTAGAAGAGAAGAAAAATATAATAATATAAAATATATATATATGATGGCTTTCTGGATGGATAAAGACTCTATAGAGGAAAGAGGCCTATAAGGAATAAGCATCAAAGGAAATGAATGTGTAGGCGTATAGTTAATGGTTCGCAAAAACACAACAGTTCGATAAAAAGAATCCGTTTTTATATGTCGTCAAATAAAATTGTGTATGTAAGCCTGAATTCATAAATATATAAATAGATACTGTAGATTGAAGTCGGTCAATTCATATGTATTCCCATGTTAAGTTATATGGGTCAGATAGGGTGTGAGTATCAATTGGTACGTAGATAAATACATAAATAAATAAAAGGATTAAAAAGATAAATAGAATAATAACATTAGATAATGGAGCCATGAACTGTGACTAGTTCCTGCAGATGAACGTGATTGGTCGGTATGTAATGGATGGTGACATCATAAGTAGATGTGAGTGCATTATTTTGGTGGTTGGTTGGAGGAAATAGGAATAAATGGATGTGGCTCTGGGTGCGGACTTTGGATGGGGGATGTTACCCGGTGTGCTGCAGGTGCAGCTGGAAGTTTGCTGTTCGATTAATGCTCCTCGGTCGCTTTTACTGACAATGTAGTACAATGCTGTATGGCAGAAATGGTTTAGGAATTATTACAGAGTGAAGGGTGAGTGATGAGGGAGTGGTGGTGATGTTGGGAAATGGTTAATATTGTTATTACCTTTGCCAGAGATGAATTAGATATGGCTGAAGCGCTGTGGCTTTGCTATTATACTTGGTCAGGCGATGCTGTGTAATAAAATACAGTTTAGGGTAATTAAAAAGGCAATTGTGGTATATGATAAGAAAGTTATGGTCATGTAATTAGATTATTATTCTTGTTACCTGTCGCGGTGGTGAGCCACATCCATTTATTGCTATTTCCTCCAACCACCAAAATAACGCACTCACATCTACTTATGATGTCACCATCCATTACATACCGACCAATCCCGTTCATCTGCAGGAACTAGTCACAGTTCGTGGCTCCATTATCTAATGTTATTAATCTATTTATCTTTTTAAAAAACTCTTTTTTTTTTTTTAAATCCTTTTATTTATTTATGTATTTATCTACGTACCAATTGATACTCACACCCTATCTGACCCATATAATTTAACATGGGAATACATATGAATTGACAGACTTCTATCTATCTATTTATACATTTATGTATGAATTCAGGCTTACATACACAATTTTATATGACGACATTAAAACTGATCCTTTTTATCAAACTGTTGTGTTTTTGCGAACCATTAACTATACGCCTACACATTCATTTTCTTTGATGCTTATTCCTTATAGGCCTCTTTCCTCTATAGAGTCTTTATCCATCCAGAAAGCCATCATATATATATATTTTATATTATTATATTTTTCTTCTCTTCTACATTTTGTCTTTTGAACAGAGCACTTTTTATTCCATTCTACTATTTTAATTGAAAGATATTTCTACTCTTCATATTATTCTTATCTCTTATTTTCGTCTATTATTATTATTGTGAGTTTTATCAAATCCTCGCTTTTTATTCCTACAATTCCGCCCCCCCCTTTGAGTACAAATTGTACATGTATATACTCTTTTGTTATGATTTATGTTTCTTGTAGACTTGATAAAGGGGTCATGCGCACCCCGAAACGCGTTGTCTCTCAATAAACCTGTACTTTTCAAATCCGGTTGTGATTTGCGCTTCACGTCCACCAGCTCGCCAGACCACAAAAGTTGTGATGGGCGCCGTCATTATTGAAAGTGGGGCAGGCTGGATGCAATGCACATATGGATGCCATAGCTCATCACCTTGATTCCCCTGCCAGCTCCCATTGCTGGGTGACACCAGTCACATTTATATCCTATCATATAGGTGGAAGATAACTAGTGCCAGATTGTTATAGTGGCTGCTTATCTCCATATTCCTTCTGAATTTGAAAGAGGTCGTGGTATAGGTGCCTGGCCACTCTCATCTAGGGGTTTCATCCGGAATTGTATTCAATATAATATTGTATTCCTTTGAATGGGGATAGACTGTAATACCAGACATAGCCTGTGGAAAGGAGTGGCGCTGTTTCTGAAAAAATAAAAAAAATTCCCACACCTACTTAAAATGCTGCCTGTTTTTTTTTTACTAACTTGTCCTTGGAATAGGCCAGGGATGGCCAACCTGCGGCTGTCCAGCTGTTGTAAAACTACAATTCCCACCATGCCCTGCTGTAGGCTTCTACATACTCTGCTGTAGGCTGGGCATGCTGGGAGTTGTAGTTTTGCAACAGCTGGAGAGATGCAGGTGGGCCATCCCTGGAATAGGCCATCAATATCAGATCAGTGGGAGTCTGACCCTCAGCACCCCTATTGATCAGCTATTTGAAGGAATGCTTGGGTATCAGACCTCGCTTTCAAATATCACACAGCCCAATTTTGCCAGCAGAGGGCAGTATGTCTTAACCTGCCTTATTAGGAAGGGGGCCCTAATGCACTATATATCAGGCACTATGCAGAATTAGGTGTGATGCCACTCGTCCATCAATGTCTCTTAAACAGGACCTTGCATGTAATAATTCTGGAATAGCTATTCTTATGACTCTAGGATGTGTCATTCCTTTATTATTCCTGCTAGAAGTTATACACAAATTGCTAGGAGTTGGCAATGAAGTTCCAGGTGGGTGTTTTCAGTTGGGGGTGTGTCCCTACACAGTCTGACACTGGCAGCACTGATTGGATAGCGTCAGACTGTGCAGGGACACCCCCAACTAGTAACACCCATCTGGACCATTCATTCCTAACTTCTAGCAGAAATAATAAAGGAATGGCACAACATACAGTCATAAGAGTAGATGCTGCAGAATTGTGATTACATGGGGGATGCAAGTAGTCAGTAAAACAGTCATGTCAGGAGAGGAGACTGCTCCTCTTTAAACATGTCTGCTGTAGCCTGGTACTTGGCAGTATTAGGGTAGTACCCCAGGCTTGGCACCCTGTCCACACTGACTAAGAGGAGAGATATTTCCCATAGAGAGGCAGAGAGAATAATGCGTGTGCTTCTGGCCTGGCCGTATAAGGGTGTATTATTGGGATGGATCGCAGATGTTCCTCTGTCACATCTCTACTTGTCAGCTCCAGCCATCGCTGCCCCGGCCAAGTCTGACCACAGTCTTACTTTTTCCTCCGTAATGAAAGCAAACTTCTGGCGTAAACAGCCTCATGCTCTTCACACTTAAATAAAACAGAAGTCGGAGGAAACCTTGCTATGAGTCACTTTCTTTTGCACAATGCGGTAAAACATTAGTAATCGGTGATTTAAAGGGAATCTGTCACCGGGATTTTGTGTATAGAGCTGAGGACATGGGTTGCTAGATGGCTGCTAGCACATCCGCAATACCCAGTCCCCATAGCTCTGTGTGCTTTTATTGTGTAAAAAAAACTGATTTGATACATATGCAAATTATCCTGAGATGAGTCCTGTCCCTGAGGTGAGTCCAGCGTGAAGGAGCCCAGCACCGCCCCTCATCCTCAGAATCTCCTCCTTGCTCCCCGACGTCAGAAAGCTGGAGCGCCGTAATCTCGTGATGCGCGAGCTAGCGCATGCGCAGTTCCTTCCCTGAGGCTAAAGTTCAGCCAGGACCTAAACAGCTATGTTTTTCCATAAATGTGAATGCCGCTTGGATGCTGACAGGGTATGTAGACTTTTGCAATCACTTTTAGTGGGTAATTGCATCTAAAATAAGAAATTAAGCAAATTAGCAATTCATTTCTAGGAAAATCTCTTATCTTTTTTCATAGGTTCACATGGAGAATTTGGGGCCAGTTCCATAAATTCATGCCAAGAACGCATGCAAAACTTCCCTATTGATTTCAATGGGGATTCCGCATGTTAAGCCATACAGAGTTTTCCCCCACAAGTGTCCTGTCCATTCTTGACACGGTGTCCGAGTCCGGAATTTCTATTGATAATGGGCAGAAATTAAAATCCTCGCCAAAACGCACCATAAACCATGTTAAAACCGTGCCAGGTTTCCACATAAGGTTTTTTCAGCACTGAAAATATTCTGTGTGAACAGAGACTTACTCCACTTTACTCCACTCTGTTTGCCCCCTCTTCTTGCTGACCTGCAGGCAGTAACATAGTAACATAGTACATAAGGCTGAAAAAAGACATTTGTCCATCCAGTTCGGCCTGTCATCCTGCAAGTTGATCCAGAGGAAGGCAAAGTAAAAAAACCTGTGAGGTAGAAGCCAATTTTCTCCACTTTAGGGGAATAAAAAATTCCTTCCCGACTCCAATCAGGCATCAGAATAACTCCCTGGATCCCCGACCCCTCTCTAGTAGCTATAGCCTGTAATAATATTACACTCCAGAAATACATCCAGGCCCCTCTTGGACTCTTTTAGTGAACTCACCATCACCACCTCCTCAGGCAGAGAGCTCCATAGTCTCACTGCTCTTACCGTAAAGAATCCTCTTCTAGTAGTAAAAGGGGGTTCCCATGAACTAATTTGACTGACGTTTTCTCTGCCTTCGACAATCTCTTTTGTTAGAAAAGTCCCATGATGTTGGGTGTCACGGTGCTTGAACCTCCAGTGATCGGCAGTAATCAGTGGGGTGAACTGTCAGAAAACGTTACCATCCCTTACAGTGCCTCCAGAGGAGAAATAAAGTATTACACCGTGCCTATTGAAATCAATAGGCTATCTATGTAATGCTAACAAAGGGAGACCCTCCTCGTAGCTACAAGCCAAAAAGTCTCCTCTGCCCCATATGAGACTAGCATTATAAATGATAGTAATAGTCGGGGGTCCAATTACATACATTGCATTGGGGGGCCTGGAAGTTATGCCTCTGGCGGTGGGATCACCTCTTCGCACATCTTACAACAATAGCAAACAGGGGTGTGATTAATTTTAGTGATGAGCGGCATAGGCAATATTCGAATTTGCGATATTTCACTAATTTTTCACCGAGTGTCCGCCATAAATTCGCAAATTCGAGAATTCGTAATCTCCAGTCATTGTTTACTTGATTGCGAAAATCGGCAATGTAATATATTTGTGATAAATTTGCGATTAGAATATTCAACACTATTCGCAAATACGATTATATAGCACTATATTCTAAATATTCGCAAATTTTCGAAGTGGCGATATTCGCGATTAAAATTTGCGATTCGAATATTCGCGCTCAACACTAGTGATTATGGAAAGTAGGACAAAACCCAAAGTTCTGTTATGGTGGCGTTAATCTGCACCAGAAGGGGGTAGCCATTTTAATCTTTCCCCATACTATGTACTCACCTATACATGGATTATTATTTTTTTTTACTTTCTCTGGATCAACACACCCTGATTGCATGGTAATAGGTCGGCCTATCTAGCTGACACCCAGCATCTCCTCAATAGATCGTGCCCCCGCATCTAATGTGGACAAGATTGTATCATTGACTCCGTTTTTTTGCAGCTTGGTCAGAAATCTGCAAATTCCCTTTGTGCAGTAGACTGATCCCAAAATCACAACACAACGCACATTTGCTGTGTTTGTATTGTAGGGTAACTAGTTGGTGTAGACCAGAACTTGTGCCGGAGGGTGAGCTTTTGAGAGCGTCGCGCAGGGTCAACCGGGCTGAGCCTTTACAAAACACATGATATATGATGCCTGACAGTTCTGCGCTGTATCCAAGTTCCTCCAGGTTTTAAAGGAAAAACAGATATGCTGAGGGGGCAGAGCATGACCTTCATACACCAAGCAAAGTCATACAGTATCAGATCAGTGAGGGACTGACACACAGCACCGCAACCGAGCAGCTGTTTCAGGCTGCCTCCTGTGCCGGGAACTATATACTGCAAACAGCTCCCTACACTGTATAGTGGCCATGCTGGGGTACTGCAGCTCAGCTCCCATTCAAGTGAGTGCCAGAGACTATGCAGTGGAATGCTTCCACTTTGTACACTATATAGTTTTGGCGTTGATAAGTAGGGGTGTCGGTTGTCGGACCCCAAGCTATCTGATATTGATAACTTAGGCCTCTTTCACACTTGCGTTGTTGGGATCCGGCATGCACTTCCGTTGCCGGAGGTGCCTGCCGGATCCGGAAAAACGCAAGTGTACTGAAAGCATTTGGAAGACGGAACCGTCTTCCAAATGCTTTCAGTGTTACTATGGCACCCAGGACGCTATTAAAGTCCTGGTTGCCATAGTAGGAGCGGGGAGCGGGGGAGCGGTATACTTACAGTCCGTGCGGCTCCCGGGGCGCTCCAGAATGACGTCAGAGCGCCCCATGCGCATGGATGACGTGATCACATGGATCACGTGATCCATGCGCTTGGGGCGCCCTGACGTCACTCTGGAGCGCACGGACGGTAAGTATACTGCTCCCCCGCTCCCCGCTACACTTTACCATGGCTGTCAGGACTTTAGCGTCCCGGCAGCCATGGTAACCACTCTGAAAAAGCTAAATGTCGGCTCCGGCAATGCGCCGAAACGACGGTTAGCTTAAGGCCGGATCCGGATCAATGCCTTCCAATGGGCATTAATTCCGGATCCGGCCTTGCGGCAAGTGTTCCGGATTTTTGGCCGGAGCAAAAAGCGCAGCATGCTGCGGTATTTTCTCCGGCCAACAAACGTTCCGTACCGGAACTGAAGACATCCTGATGCATCCTGAACGGATTACTCTCCATTCAGAATGCATTAGGATAATCCTGATCAGGATTCTTCCGGCATAGAGCCCCGACGACGGAACTCTATGCCGGAAGACAATAACGCAGGTGTGAAAGAGCCCTTATATTGAGGATAGTTCATCACTATCTGTAGCCTGGATAACTTCTTTAAAGGGGTTGTCTCACTCCAGAAAATAGCATTTATTATGTAGAGGAAGTTAATACAAGGCACTTACTAATGTATTGTTATTATCCATATCGCGTCCTTCGCTGGCTGGATTCATTTTTCCATCACATTATACACTGCTCGTTTCCATGGTTATGACCACCATGCAATCCATCAGTAGTGGTCGTGCTTGCATACTACAGCAAAAAGCGAAGGCCTCTCTGGTGGTCAGGAGTACTATAGTTTACAAGCACGACCACTGCTGCTGGATTGCAGGTGCTTTTTCCTATAGTGTGCAAGCACGACCACTGCTGCTGGATTGCAGGGTGGTCATAACCATGGAAACGAGTAGTGTATAATGTGATGGAAAAATGAATCCAGCCAACAAAGGAGGCAATATGGGCAATCACAATACATTAGTAAGTGCATACCTCCCAACTTTTTAGATGGTCAAAGAGGGACACTTATGGTTTATTATGTGAAAGGTCCACCTTTCCTGCATATTTATATACTTCAATAGCTTTTGTTTTACACAATAGCGCAAAAATTATCTGAATATAAAGATTTCTTAAATCAAAATGACATCAAATAAGGAAATAATATGCAAGGTGGGACCAGGGAAACACATTCTGGATCAATATTGTAAATGTAATAATGCAAAACTATACCTCAGTTTAAAAAGAGGGACTTTTAAGGAGCAAAGAGAGACAGAGGGACTCGGGTCAAAAGGGGGACACTTGGGAGGTATGGTAAATGCCTTGTATTATCTTCTTCTATATAATAAATGCTATTTGCTGAAGTGACACAACCCCTTTAAGGAATTGTCTTATATGCACTTTTTCTAATATATCGGTGTAGCTTCACCAAAGCTGGGGCTGCACATACCTTGACATTCATGTTATCTCTAGGGTCATATTAGACACGGAGAGGTATAAAAACACTTCCCAAACATCAATCGCATCCCACAAACCCCAGAGGAAGAGCGGCCTTTGTTGTGTCTCTGGCACTTTGCACCATTTCCTGTTCTTTTTATTCCCTGGATTGAAGTTTCCATATTCTGCAGCTAGCCTAGTCCGATAGTCAGAAGCATGGGTCAGAAAGAGGTAGAGGCCCTAAAAACACAGGCATCGCGTCTCAATTCCTCTGCTTGCCTTCATATGACCGTGGTAAATGATAAAATTCTTCCTGCGCACAGCCACCACTAAATTGCCTTCAGTGTTTTTCAGACATTAGCTTCAGGTGTCTGCTGTTTAGAACCGCAAAAACCTGGCAAATATGGCGCCCACACGACTCGTGAGCGAGGCGCCATTTTTAAACCACGGATTTCTGCCATACATGTACCACAGCAGTCCTGAAGGGTAGTTTAAACATATTGGGATGTGGCAGTGCTAATGATGTTTATTTATTTATTTATTGTTATTTTTACTATGGGAAAAAGGGAGTGTCACGAGGGTGTCGAGGACCACGCCTGACTCCGTTATACCCGGGGTCAGGAAGTCGCAGCGGTTGGCTGCACGCTCTATTTAAGATAGGGCTGTTTTCCTTATGGTAGCTTTCTGGGTTTGCTTAGCAAACCCTTTTGGCTCACTCAGGGATCCGTAGCTACTTCTCCTCAGCTGTCCCTTGTCCAGCACTCCCAGACCTCCTTATATTTCTCTCTCACACTTCTCTGGTTGCCAGAGATAGAACTTCCTGCCTGGACATCTATTCTGACCTTCTGGAGCTGTGTTGCTGCGTTCGCTGGTAGTTGGTCCAGTACGCTACCCTCCAGATCCCTGTTGGACCTTTTTGGTTTATTGTGGTCGCCCACCTGGGTGTATGTGTTTGTATGTTTTGTCTGTCCTCTCCCTGGTGTTTCCCTCTTAGTGATAGTGGTGTGGACTAGCGATCCCACCGGCCTGTTCACTATCCAGGGCTCATATTAGGGAAAGCCAGGGTTTAGGCACGTGATCGCCGCACGGGTGAGGAACCCGTCTAGGGACGTCAGGGCAGTCAGGTGCCAGCCGCAAGGTGAGTTAGGGGTCACCACCTTTCCCTCTCCCTTGGGCAGGGCTTTCCCTGTTTTCCTCCCTGTGCGTGTCGTCGGTCATTACAGGGAGTGATTAAAATTTTTATATTTTTGATAGTTTTATTTCATATTTTTAAAAACTTGAACATGTGATCGTTAGATTCCTTGTTCCATAGACTGCAATGAATTACCATTGCAGCCTATGGGACATTCAGTACATTCCTATGTGGCCTTGCCACAGTTAGTGCTCCATAGGAATTAGGAACTATCACTGTGGTAGCCTCAAATCTTTTAGGATCCTCTGATCCTTCTACAAGGAATGAACAGCTCCTGCGCAGGGAAGCCGTTCAGGCCATGGGAGCCCACAATTGACCATGGTATTGAGAGGTTAAATGTTTGCGATGGTCATTGTTGCAGATCGCAGACATTAGCTCTGGCTGACTGCTGTTTAAGGGTCCATTTACATGTCCGCCAAATGGGGCCGCATCCGTTCCACAATTTTGCGGAACAGGTGCGGACCCATTAATTTTCAATGGGGCCGGAATGTGCTGTCCGCATCCACATTTGCGGATCTGCACTTACGGATCCGCACTTCCGTTCCGCAAAAAATAGAACATGTCCTATTCTTGTTCTTGTGGACAAGAAAAGGCATTTTCTATGAGAGTGCCGGCGATGTGCGATCCGCAAAATGCGGAACGCACATTGCCGGTTTCCATGTTTTCTGCAAAACACATACGGTCATGTGAATGGACCCTAAAACTACAGAAATCTGGCGTCTATGGTGCCCTCTCTGCTTGTGAGCAGGCTCCATTTTTAAACCTTGGACTTTTGCTGAACATGTATGGTGACAGTTCTGAAGTGTAATTTGGAATGCAACGGTGCTAATGATTTGTATCTTTTGTTTATTTTTCGCTAAGGGGAGTGGGGGGGGGTAATTAGAATTTTTATATTTTTTATTGTTTTTTTTATGTGTATTAAATCATTTTTTTTCACTTTTTATTTCACTAATATTAAGTCCCTTGAACCTGTGATTGTTAGATCTCTTGTCCCACAGACTGCAATAAATTACTATTGCAGCCTATGGGACATTCAGTATGTTCCTAAGGCCTATTTCACACGGGCGTTACGGGAAAAGGTGCGGGTGCGTTGCGGGAACATGCAAGATTTTTCCGTGCGAGTGCAAAACATTGTAATGCGTTTTGGACGCGCGTGAGAAAAATCGGCATGTTTGGTACCCAAACCCGAACTTCTTCACAGAAGTTCGGGCTTGGGATCGGTGTTCTGTAGATTGTATTATTTTCCCTTATAACATGGTTATAAAAAATTATTTAACTCACCTTAATCCACTTGATCGCGCAGCCCGGCTTCTCTTCTGTCTTCTTCTTTGCTGTGTGCAGGAAAAAGGACCTGTGGTGACGTCACTCCGGTCATCACATGGTCCGTCACATGATCTTTTACCATGGTGATGGATCATGTGATGACCGGAGTGACGTCATCACAGGTCCTTTTCCTGCACACAGCAAAGAAGAAGACAGAAGGAGAAGCCGGGCTGCGCGATCAAGTGGATTAAGGTGAGTTAAATTTTATTTTTATTTTTTTAACCCCTACTATGCATTCTGTATTCAGAATGCTATTATTTTCCCTTATAACCATGTTATAAGGGAAAATAATAATGATCGGGTCTCCATCCCGATCGTCTCCTAGCAACCGTGCGTGAAAAACGCACCGCATCCGCACTTGCTTGTGGATGCTTGCGATTTTCACGCAGCCCCATTCACTTCTATGGGGCCTGCGTTGCGTGGAAAACGCACAATATAGAGCATGCTGCGATTTTCACGCAACGCACAGGTGATGCGTGAAAATCACTGCTCGTGTGCACAGCCCCATACAAATGAATGGGTCAGGATTCAGTGCGGGTGCAATGCGTTCACATCACGCATTGCACCCGTGCGGAATACTCGCCCGTGTGAAAGGGGCCTAAGGGGCCCTACCACAGGTCAGGTTCCATATGAACTATCGCTGTGGTAGCCTTGGTTCCTTCAGAGGGACTGAGGCTGCCACAAGAAATGAACGGCTCCTGCGTGGGGAGCTGTTCACCCTCCTGGGCAAAACCGCCTTAAACGCATAGTCACAATTGACCATGGCATCTGAGGGGTAAAATGTCTGCTATCGGCGTTATCACCAATTGCAGACATTAGCTCCAGGTGTCTGCAGTGTGAAACAGCAGAAACACAGCACCATTTTTAAAGACCTGACTTCCACAGTATTTGTACGGCAGAGGTCGGGGAGGGGTTAATTCAGATTAAACATACTTTTATTCCATTTTGAGCACTGGAGCTGCAGTGGGTCCTCTGAATGTATAGAGTCGTAAGCTAGTGCATAGATCACATACCGCCATTTCTGTGCCCTCTGGATTCCTTGGGGAGGGTTCGCCTGCAGGGAATGTCAACAGATGTAGCGGTCCAGGAAGCCACAATTAAGCAGGACAGTAATCCCTGATTAACGCTTGTTTTTCCCATAGTAAACCTAATATTTAGGGCAGTTTTACGATGTTTAGCGAATAACTTGGCAGCTGGATCTTAAGTTGTCTTTGAGGAAAGTACAAAGTTTCTTCTATTTTGGCACAAGTGCAATGTTGTGTAAGTCAGATGTGGAGATCTGCAAGTGAGAGGTAAGACATAGATATATACTGTGCAGCACGCCAGACCTGCAGGGTATTGCGAAGTAAGGTCACGGTTATGGGCAATCGAGGGTTACTCACTGTATTGGAGAACCCTGGGCAGGCATGCGGCAGTGAAGGAGAGGTAGACACAAGTTCCTCTGGGGCACACTCTGTATGTAGGGACCAGGCCTGACGGTGGATGAGGTGCCCTGGATGTTCCAGGTATTTTGAGTGCCTGGGGCAAGGTCCCTTTAAGGATCGTGACGCCAGTGCCTGTAACGGTGGCACACCGATTTATAGGAGTAGTAATTGAGGTACACAGATGGTATGATGAACCAAACGTTGCTTTACTTAAAACAGTCCAAACTTTGTACAGTCGTGGCCAAAAGTTTTGAGAATTACATAAATATTGGAAAAGTTGCTGCTTAAGTTTTTATAATAGCAATTTGCATATACTCCAGAATGTTATGAAGCGTGATCAGATGAATTGCATAGTCCTTCTTTGCCATGAAAATTAACTTAATCCCAAAAATATCTTTCCACTGCATTTCATTGCTGTCATTAAAGGACCTGCTGAGATCATTTCAGTAATCGTCTTGTTAACTCAGGTGAGAATGTTGACAAGCACAAGGCTGGAGATCATTATGTCAGGCTGATTGGGTTAAAATGGCAGACTTGACATGTTAAAAGGAGGGTGATGCTTGAAATCATTGTTCTTCCATTGTTAACCATGGTGACCTGCAAAGAAACGCGTGCAGCCATCATTGCGTTGCATAAAAATGGCTTCACAGGCAAGGATATTGTGGCTACTTAGATTGCACCTCAATCAACAATTTATAGGATCATCAAGAACTTCAAGGAAAGACGTTCAATTCTTGTTAAGAAGGCTTCAGGGCGTCCAAGAAAGTCCAGCAAGTGCCAGGATCGTCTCCTAAAGAGGATTCAGCTGCGGGATCGGAGTGCCACCAGTGCAGAGCTTGCTCAGGAATGGCAGCAGGCAGGTGTGAGCGCATCTGCACGCACAGTGAGGCGAAGACTTTTGGAAGATGGCCTGGTGCCAAGAAGGGCAGCAAAGAAGCCACTTCTCTCCAAAAAAACCCATCAGGGACAGATTGATCCTCTGCAGAAAGTATGGTGAATGGACTGCTGAGGACTGGGGCAAAGTCATATTCTCCGATGAAGCCTCTTTCCGATTGTTTGGGGCATCTGGAAAAAGGCTTGTCCGGAGAAGAAATGGTGAGCGCTACCATCAGTCCTGTGTCATGCCAACAGTAAAGCATCCTGAGACCATTCATGTGTGGGGTTGCTTCTCATCCAAGGGAGTGGGCTCACTCACAATTTTGCCCAAAAACACAGCCATGAATAAAGAATGGCACCAAAACACCCTCCAACAGCAACTTCTTCCAACAATCCAACAACAGTTTGGTGAAGAACAATGCATTTTCCAGCACGATGGAGCACCGTGCCATAAGGCAAAAGTGATAACTAAGTGGCTCGGGGACCAAAATGTTGACATTTTGGGTCCATGGCCTGGAAACTCCCCAGATCTTAATCCCATTGAGAACTTGTGGTCAATCCTCAAGAGGCGGGTGGACAAACAAAAACCCACTAATTCTGACAAACTCCAAGAAGTGATTATGAAAGAATGGGTTGCTATCAGTCAGGAATTGGCCCAGAAGTTGATTGAGAGCATGCCCAGTCGAATTGCAGAGGTCCTGAAAAAGAAGGGCCAACACTGCAAATACTGACTCTTTGCATAAATGTCATGTAATTGTCGATAAAAGCCTTTGAAACGTATGAAGTGCCTGTAATTATATTTCACTACATCACAGAAACAACTGAAACAAAGATCTAAAAGCAGTTTAGCAGCAAACTTTGTGAAAACTAATATTTGTGTCATTCTCAAAACTTTTGGCCACGACTGTACATACAGTTGGTAATAATGCAGTCCCTTTTATCATATATTCCACAAGCAGGCTTACTTTCAATAATGGCAGGTATAATCTTGCAAGATTGTCACGAGGGTATCAAGAGCCACGTCTGACTCCGTTATACCCGGGGTCAGGAGGTCGCAGCGGGTGGCTGCGCGCTCTATATCTAAAGATCACGTTGTTTCTTAGTGATTGTTTTCTGTGTTTGCCTTGCTATCCTTTTTGTCTCAATCAGGGATCTGTAGCTTCTCCTCCTCAGCTGTTTCTTGTCTGCCACTCCCAACCTCCTTATATTCTCCCCTCACACTTCTCTAGTTGGCAGTTATAGAGCTTCCTGCCTGGACATCTATACTGACCCACTGGAGTTGTGAATCCTGGTTGTCGTTCCAGAGTGCTACCCTCCGGATCCCTGTTGGGCTTCTTGTTGTCTCCTGTTGTCGCCCACCTGGGATTATATGTTGAGTTTGTATTGTCTGTCCTTCCCTTGGTGTTTTCCTTCAGAGCTAGTGGTGCGGACTAGTGTTCCCACCGCCCTGTTCACTATCTAGGGCTCAGCTTAGGGAAAGCCAGGGCTTTAGGCACGTGATCGGCGTACGGGTGAGGAACCCGTCTAGGGACGTCAGGGCAGCCAGGTGCCAGCTGCTAGGTGAGTCAGGGGTCACCACCTTCCCTCTCACTTGGGCAGGGCCTTCCTTGTTCCCTCCCTCTGTGTCACGTATGTGATAGTCACGCCGACCGTGATATTATAACTGGCCTTTACTTTTTGAGAAAAAATAAATAAAAATTTCTTTTTTTTTTTTTTTTTTTTTCTCTACTTAGAATCCAATATGGATCCTATTGCTGCCTTGGCAAAACAGCTTCAAGGCCTGTCTTTGGAGGTGGCAGGATTGAAGGCGTCTGTCCTCCAACAACAGCAGCAAATGCAGCAGACCGCACCCCCAGCGGTTGCTATGGGTAACCAGGTTGTTACAGAACCCAAGGTTGTTCTTCCTGACAGATTTTCTGGGGGAAGGGACAAATTTGCGACGTTCCGTGAGGCCTGCAAATTATACTTTAAGTTGCGCCCTTACTCCTCAGGTAATGAAGAACAGCGGGTAGGGATTGTCATTTCCCTGCTTCAGGGGGACCCACAATCCTGGGCGTTCTCGTTACCCCCTGGTTCCCAGGCTCTCCGGTCAGTGGAGGGATTTTTTGGGACTTTGGGTCTCATATATGATGACCCTGACCGAGTCGCCCTGGCTGAGTCGAAGTTACGGAGACTCCTACAGGGAGATCGGTCAGCAGAGGAATATTGCTCAGAGTTCTGTAGGTGGGCTACGGATACTCAGTGGAACGACCCGGCTCTCAGGAGTCAGTTCTGCTCTGGGTTATCTGAAAGGGTTAAGGATGCACTGGCGCTGTATGAGACCCCCCTTTCCCTTGATGCTGTTATGTCCCTCTCTATCAGAATAGATAGGCGTCTTAGGGAGAGATCGAAAATTCCTGAGCAATTGGTTACCTCTCCCAAGCAACAATTAGTCTGTACTGACTTAGATGAGCCTATGCAGCTAGGCGGAACTTCTCGTCAGGTCCGTCCTCCTGAGGTTCGCCGTAGGGGGGGGGCTTGTTTTTTCTGTGGGGGGAAGGGTCATTTCATTAATGTCTGTCCCTCCTTTCTCAAAGACAAAAGACCGTCGGAAAACTACTAACCCCAGGCTGTGCGGAGGATGTCAGCCGGGGGGTATACGTTTCCTCCATACGAACATCTCAATTTGTGTTACCAGCGGTTATTGTTTTAGGTGTTAAGACGGAGTCTATTTCTTTTTTTCTAGACAGTGGAGCAGGGGTAAATTTGATAGATGCCCATTTTGCCCGCACTATGGGTTTGTCTCTCTGTACGCTGCAGAGACCTATTCCCGTATTCGCTATAGATTCGGCTCCTCTGTCTCAGAGAAACCTCACCCACATTGTTCATAATTTACACCTTCGGGTAGGGGACCACCATAATGAGTGTCTTTCATGTTACGTTCTGGAGGGCCTTCCCTCTCCTGTGGTATTGGGTCTTCCCTGGTTGGTAGCGCACAATCCAGTGGTGGATTGGCAGGCCAGGGAGATATTGGAGTGGAGTGAGCATTGCAGAGAGAATTGCTTAAATAACAATTGCTTAATCGCCTCCATAGCTTCCCTACCTACATTTATTTCGGACTTTGAGGACGTTTTTTCTGAAAAGGGTTGTCAGAAGCTACCACCTCATCGTCCTTATGATTGCCCGGTTAACCTGATTCCCGGTGCAAAATTACCCAAGTCCAGGTTGTATAATCTTTCGGGTCCCGAGAGACAAGCCATGAAAGATTATATCTCCGAGAGTCTGGCTAAGGGACACATCAGACCCTCTTCTTCACCCGTGGCTGCAGGGTTTTTCTTTGTTAAAAAGAAAGATGGGGGCCTGCGTCCTTGCCTAGATTTCCGTGAGCTAAACCAGATAACCATCCGAGACCCATACCCTCTTCCTCTCATTCCTGACCTTTTTAATCAGATTGATTCGTATCAGGGAAGGGGATGAGTGGAAGACAGCTTTTAACACCCCTGAGGGGCATTATGAAAATCTAGTTATGCCTTTCGGTCTGACCAATGCCCCCGCTGTCTTCCAACATTTCGTTAATGATATTTTTAGTCATCTCATCGGCAGGTTTGTAGTCATATACCTAGATGATATCTTAATTTATTCGGCTGATCTGAAAACACATGAGGTGCATGTCAGGCAAGTACTGCAGGTCCTACGGACGAATAAATTATATGCGAAAATTGAAAAATGTGTCTTCGCCGTTCAGGAAATACAGTTCCTGGGATATCTATTATCTGCTTCAGGTTTCCGTATGGATCCTGGGAAGGTCCAGGCAATTTTAGATTGGGATCTTCCTGAGAACCTTAAAGCCCTAAAACGGTTTTTGGGTTTCGCAAATTTCTATAGAAAGTTCATTAAAAATTATTCAGTGATCGTTAAACCCCTTACCGACATGACTAGGAAGGGGACTGATTTTTCCAAATGGTCTGACGCCGCTAAAAATGCATTTTCCTCTCTAAAAGAGAGGTTTACCTCGGCACCTGTTCTAATTCAACCTGATGTCTCCCAGCCTTTTATTGTTGAGGTAGATGCGTCAGAGGTGGGAGTGGGGGCTGTATTGTCTCAGGGCCCGTCTCCTGGCAAATGGCGACCTTGCGCTTTCTTTTCCAAAAAATTATCTTCTGCAGAGAAGAACTATGATGTTGGAAATAGGGAACTGTTGGCGATTAAACTGGCGCTTGAAGAGGGGCGTCACTTCTTAGAGGGAGCAATCCATCCCGTCACAGTGATTACGGATCACAAAAACCTTCTGTACCTAGAATCGGCTAAGCGTCTCACCCCTAGACAAGCTAGGTGGTCGCTATTCTTTACCAGATTTAACTTTGTAATCACCTATCGTCCTGGGGCAAAAAATACCAAGGCAGACGCGTTATCTCGTAGTTTCCCTGGAGGGGGTAATGTTAGTGATCCGGTACCTATTTTACAAAGAGGAGTGGTTGTCTCTGCTGTACACTCTGTTCTAGAGGGAAAGGTGTTAGAGGCCCAGGGGGACGCCCCGGCCTCTTGCCCCTCAGAGAAATTGTTTGTACCGTTAAACCTGCGTCTTGAATTATTAAAAGAACATCATAATTCGGCACTTGCTGGGCACCCTGGTAGTAAAGCAACCTTGGAGCTATTATCTCGTCGTTTTTGGTGGCCAAGGTTGCGTCAGGATGTAATGGATTTCGTGTCTACTTGCTCTACTTGTGCACGCGCGAAAGTCTGTCATACACGTCCAGCAGGGTCTTTATTGCCACTTTTTATCCCCAATAGGCCATGGACACATCTGTCAATGGATTTCATCACTGACTTACCGTTGTCTGCGGGTAAAACAGTTATTTTGGTAGTAGTAGACAGGTTTAGCAAAATGGTACACTTTATTGCGCTACCCGCACTTCCTAATGCTAAAACTCTTGCTCAGGTGTTTATCAGTGAAATCGTGAAGCTTCACGGGGTCCCTTCCGATGTGGTTTCGGATCGGGGAACCCAGTTTATTTCTAAGTTTTGGAAAGCTTTTTGTTCCCGTTTGGGGGTACACTTGTCCTTTTCCTCAGCTTTCCATCCTCAGTCGAATGGACAGACTGAGCGTACCAACCAAAACCTAGAAACATATTTAAGGTGTTTTGTGTCTGAAAACCAAGAGTTGTGGTCATCATATTTACCGTTAGCTGAGTTTGCCATAAATAATCATTATCAGGAGTCCACTGGCAAGTCACCATTCCTTGGTGCATACGGTTTTCATCCCCAATTTTGTACTTTCAAAGAGGGGGGGTCTTCTGGGGTTCCCGAAGAGGAAAGGTTTTCTTCATCTCTTTCATCGGTATGGCAGAAGGTGCAAGTTAACTTGAAAAAGATGAGTGGTAAATATAAATGCATGGCCGATAAGAAACGGTCGCCAGGTCCGGACCTAGGGGTGAATGACTATGTGTGGTTGTCTACTAGGAATATTAAGTTGAAGGTTCCCTCTTGGAAACTGGGCCCTAGGTTCATTGGTCCTTATAAAATAGTAGCCGTCATTAACCCTGTGGCTTTTCGCCTGGAGCTACCTCAGACTTTTAAGATCCATAACGTCTTCCATAAATCGTTACTCAAGAAGTATGTTCCACCTCTAGTACCATCACCGCTGCCACCTCCTCCTGTTATTGTGGATGGTAATCTGGAGTTTCAAATAGCCAGAATTGTTGATTCTCGTCGGGTCCGCCGCTCTCTTCAGTATCTGGTGCATTGGAGGGGTTACGGTCCCCAGGAAAGAATGTGGGTTCCAGCGTCAGAGGTAAACGCCAACAGGTTAATTCAGGCTTTCCATGCCTCTCATCCGGAGAGACCTGGTCCTGAGTGTCCGGAGGCCCCTCGTGAAAGGGGGGGTACTGTCACGAGGGTATCAAGAGCCACGTCTGACTTCGTTATACCCGGGGTCAGGAGGTCGCAGCGGGTGGCTGCGCGCTCTATATCTAAAGATCACGTTGTTTCTTAGTGATTGTTTTCTGTGTTTGCCTTGCTATCCTTTTTGTCTCAATCAGGGATCCGTAGCTTCTCCTCCTCAGCTGTTTCTTGTCTGCCACTCCCAACCTCCTTATATTCTCCCCTCACACTTCTCTAGTTGCCAGTTATAGAGCTTCCTGCCTGGACATCTATACTGACCCACTGGAGTTGTGAATCCTGGTTGTCGTTCCAGAGTGCTACCCTCCGGATCCCTGTTGGGCTTCTTGTTGTCTCCTATTGTCGCCCACCTGGGATTATATGTTGAGTTTGTATTGTCTGTCCTTCCCTTGGTGTTTTCCTTCAGAGCTAGTGGTGCGGACTAGTGTTCCCACCGCCCTGTTCACTATCTAGGGCTCAGCTTAGGGAAAGCCAGGGCTTTAGGCACGTGATCGGCGTACGGGTGAGGAACCCGTCTAGGGACGTCAGGGCAGCCAGGTGCCAGCCGCAAGGTGAGTCAGGGGTCACCACCTTCCCTCTCACTTGGGCAGGGCCTTCCTTGTTCCCTCCCTCTGTGTCACGTATGTGATAGTCACGCCGACCGTGATAAAGATACTTGGAGGGTATACAATTAATGCTTCACAGTCCAGGCTGCACTATCTCCACAGCTATTCTGGCTGGCTGTATCCCAAGGCCCGGATGCCTAAATGCTGGCTTTAATCCTTGGTAAATAAATCTTCCTCCCGTATTGACCCTTGCTCTCACTTTATAGTACCTCTGCCCATCAGCTTACTTATCTGAGCTGGTTGTACTGGCACTGCTTGATTGGTGGGTGTCTGCAGGTTTCTCCCAGGAGGCACATCTCTTCTTCTGGGGTAATCTTCTGAGCTAACTGTGGCTCACTTTATCAACAGGCAGGCTATAATTCTTCACTAGCCTCCTGGTAGCAACTAGCAGCCAGGACTATCCAGCTGCATGTCAGGAGGAGGCCCTCAGCATATCTCTGGCTAAGATGCCCTCTCACTTCTGTGTCCACAGACTCCTGACTACAGACTAACTCCTCCCTGTCTGGGCCTGAACATTTATACTAGGGGCTCCCTATCTCCCTCTAGTGTCTAGGATGCCTAACTACACCCTAATAGGCCTGCTATGCATATCACAGGGGAACAATACATGTAAAAACACATAGAAAATACATTAAAGTACATGGTTAAATATAATATTACTGTCCCTTAGGAGTAGGAGTAACACGTGACCCAATTGACCCTTGTGTAGTGCCCACCCCTACCTAGTGGGACACTGCACTGTATCTTACATAAGAAACAGTAGTCACATAACGTACAATATGTACCTTGACTGCTTTAGGGGATCCCCTTGGGACACCTCCATTTTTGTTCAGCTGACGCCACTTCAGTGGTATCCATTACCAGCAATGGCTGGAATGCATGTACTCTCAATGCTATGTGAATCTTGTCAAATTCCCTCCCATCATGCCCCAGGATGGAGCACTGATTATCATAGACATGGAAGCAGCATATCCCTGTGCTCATTGCTACCCCCTGCTGACTACTGAAGCTTGTGTGAGCCACCAAGAACACTGGGGCAAGAAAAGTGATAATTGTTTTGGGTGGGGGCACTTGGGCAAGCTCTGCGGCCTATTCCTCAGCCTGCGATATCATCTGCCTTTTAGGTCCCATTCAAGTGAATGGGATTGAGCTGCAGTACCAAGCATACCCACTATACAGTGAATGGCACTCTGCTTGGTATGCCCTGCAAATGGTTGGACCCCCACGGATCAGATATTGATCCTGAGGATAGGTCATCAATGTTTAAGGGGTCACTGAACATTCACAAAAGTATAGCACAGCCAGCTAACATTGAGTGACTTTGGGACTTTCTAGCTATGTACTGAAAAGTTAGAAATCTTCCACATTTACTATAAGGGACTATGCAGAGTTAAATTTTGGAGGGGAAAAAAACAGACACACTGATCTTTTGACTGTTGCTCTGTTGTTTATGTCTGAAGACTTATGCGTGGAAAAACTGCTTAGTCATTTCCTTAGACTTAGTCTATGACAGATAGGAATTGTACCGATGTTTCTGTTTAGGCTGTGTTTCTCCACTTCACCCCTCCCACGAGAAGGTTTAAGTGCAGCTAGAAACTGTATATAAAAAGAGCAGTCAAAAACTCTAATTGTCTCCAGATAGGGATCAGTGTTTCGTAGGCAAGACTCTACAAGACTGCATGAGTGATCAGAAGAAGACACTGAGATGGACATGCTGAGCCACAGACCCTGAGCCACCTACCTTTGGCCAGAGTACCAGCCTTCTGAGATAGAGAGGGACAGCTAGCTCAGGCTTTTCTTCAACATGAAACATAAAACCTTCTTTTGCCTGGGAGAAGCCAGCTTAGTGCTTTCCCTGTATTGTTTTGTACCTGAATTTACTGCAGACCCTGACTCTCTGGACCTATCTCCCATTGAGGTGCACCACGCCTTACCATCCCCTCAGGAGAGCAACAACACGTGGTGACACTTTGATGGTGGTCCAGGGGACCCAACGTAGGGTTGAGACCACACCAAACTCGGCCACTGCCAGCTGCCATGAAGAGCACACATAAAAATAAATTTGTTTGTTTTCAGGTGTAAAAAATAGTACATTTACCAAAGCCAAAGTCCCAGCCACTACCAAGTGGCGAGGATGGCGTAAAATACCTGCGCATCAAAATATTGTTGCACAGACGTTTAAAAAGTTGCAAAAAGGGGTCTTGCAACTTTTTACACCAAAAACTAACGTAAATAGGTTTGTAAATGACCCCCATTATATTTCTCCTACAGCGGTACATTTACTCCTGTCGGCTTCCTGCTGTAGTTAATGGGGCTGAGAACTTGCACTTTGTATGTTTACTTTTGGAAAGTGTTTGGCATTTATTAAGAACAAGGTTCCTTTTCATTGTGTCTGAAGTTAATAATCTGATATTTCCCCCTCCCTTCCCGCTATATAATGACCCAAGGCTTTGGTTAAGTCCATGCTCTAGTTTGCATTGTGCGAGACTAAAGAATGCTTTTTTCCGAAAGGTTTCAGCTTGAGGAATGTTCCGGTTTCACTGCATTCATAAACATTATCTAGACCGTTAAAATGTTCAGGACGTCATATACTAGCTTCCAGTTTCCACGTGTTTTCTGGCCCTGTAGGGGCCCCAACAACTGCAAAATCTCATCTGCTGGTGCAATTTTTCTTTTACTACAGTATTTAAAGAAGAACTGTCCCCTCCCCTGACATGTCGAGGCCGCACACTGGCCACCAATGATAATAATACAATAGAGGGGGGGCCGGGGGGGTGCGCACACTGGCCACCAATGATAATACAATAGAGGGGGGGGGGGGGGGGGGGGGTCCGCACACTGTGCCACCAATGAAAATAATACAATGGAGGGAGGGGGGGGGGGCCGCACTGGCCACCAATGAAATTAAAACTGGGGAGGGAGGGGGGTCTGCCCCCTGCTGCCTGGCAGCCCCTGATCTCTTATAGGGGGCTATGATATGCACAATTAACTCCTTCAGGTGCAGCACCTGAGGGGTTAATTATGCGGATCACAGCCCCCTGTAAGAGATCGGGTGCTGCCAGGCAGCAGGGGGCAGTCATGTACACAGTTCTCAGTATATTCTAACTTGAAGCGTCCCCATCACCATGGGAACGCCTCTGTGTTAGAATATACTGTCGGATCTGAGTTTCACGATGTAACTCAAATCCGATGGTATATTCTAACATAGAGGCGTTCCCATGGTGATGGGGACGCTTCAAGTTAAAATATACCATCGGATTGGAGAAAACTCCGATCCTATGGTATATTAACTCCTGACTTTACATTGAAAGTCAATGGGGGACGGATCCGTTTGAAATTGCACCATATTGTGTCAACGTCAAAAGGATCCGTCCCCATTGACTTGCATTGTAATTCAGGACGGATCCGTTTGGCTCCGCACGGCCAGGCGGACACCAAAACGACTTTTTTTTTCATGTCCGTGGATCCTCCAAAAATCAAGGAAGACCCACGGATGAAAAAACGGTCACGGATCACGGAAAAACGGAACCTCGTTTTGCGGACCGTGAAAAAATACTGTCGTGTGCATGAGGCCTAATTCAGACGTCAGTGAATCATGGATGTCCGTGTTCTCCACAGACAGCACACTAGGATCTATTGATTTAATGTGTCTGTTTACATATCAGTTAGACATGCACTACTTTAGTCCGTGATGAGGACCATACAAGCCCATTGAATTTTATGAGTCCATAAAAAAAAACACTGACAGAACACAGTTGGCATCCATGTTGTCATTGATTTTCACAGACAATTGCAAGGAGACGCTCTGAAAACAAATGTTCAGCCTGAGGGCTCATTCCGATGTCCGTATCCATTTTGCAATTTTGCGGAACAGGTGCGGACCCATTCATTTAAAAAAAAGATAGAGCATGTCCTATTCTTGTCCGCGGACATGAATAGGCATTCACTATTATAGTTGCGGCCATGCGTAGTCCACAAATTGCGGAACGCACATGGGCCGGTATCCGTGTTTTTTGCTAAACACTACGGTCGTGTGAATGCGCCCTTACAGTGTCATGGACCTCATCATGGTCCCAGACTTGTGAATAAGACCTTAGACTGGCAACACTCAATTGGACTTTTAGGCTAGGGCTACACGTGTGCCAAAAAAAGTTGTGCGACAGTTTATGTAATGTATGTCTATGGTGTCAGAATGCGACAAGTGACATGATGCGACTGTGACAGTCACAAATAATCCAGACATGCTGCATTTTGTGTCGCATGTTGCACGTGAAATTCACTCCATTGACTTCAATATAAGTCATGCCGGACACATGACTCGCCAGCGACATGCCTGCAACTTGGCTGTGTTTTGACCGCCAAATTACAGCTCTAAAATAGTTGTGTGACAGCAAGTTGCAGAAATATTTTTTTAAGCGACTTTTGTTTTCTATGGAAATGGCTCAAATGGATGCCAAATGTGCAAACGTATCCATTTTTTTTAGAGGATCTATTTTTTACAGGATCCGTTCTTTTTTTCTTAATTTTTCTGTTCTTCTAACGGAAGAACAGCGATCCGCTGCGGCTGCCCCACAGTGGGTGTTCGTGAATTGTGGCCTGCAATTTGCGGGCTGCAGCACGGCCACGGGGCGCACACGTTCGTGTGCAAGGGGCCTAAGATGAAGAGAACAGGGACCTGAGCTTCATGCACATGACTGTATTTTTCATCCCTGTTCTATCTGTAGGTTTTGCGGATAGCACACTCTGACCTATTCATCTCTATGCGGCCATGCACACATCCATTTTTCCATTTCACAAATTATAGTACAAGTCCAATATACTGCTCCATATTGCGGATGAGAACAGCCATTTATTGATGGTAGTAAAAAATATAGAAAGAAGGCACACGAAATGTATCTGTATTTTGCGGACCGAAATACAGACTCGAATGTGTAGCCTTAACTACAGGAAGTGCAGAGGTTGCAGTCACAGCCCTTAAAGGCACCTCTGCCCTTTATGGGTACCTGCACACAGGTGCAGGTTTACTAATAGAAACAGATTTCTGAGCGTTTCTGCACCAAAACCCACATGTGTTACTTGCAGTTTTTTGGTGCCAGTTTGATGCGGATTTGCCACAGATCTCAAAATTGCATTGCAAAGGATGAAATCCTCACAAAAAATCACACAGACAATTGACATAGGGCGCATTCACACAAGAGCGACGTGTTTTGCGGTCCTCAAATTGAGGATCCACAAAACACGGACGCTGCCTGTGTGCATTCCGCAATTTGCGGAACGGGCAGCCCATTATAGAAATGCCTATTCTTGTCAATTGCGGACAGGAATAGGACACGCTTTATATTTTTAACGAGAATGCAGAACGGATTTATAGATGCCTACAGCACACAGTGTGCTGTCCACATCCATTGAAATGAATGGGTCCGCACCCAAAATTGCGGAAAGGATGCGGACTCATTCATGCGGTGGATTTCTATATCTGCATTTCTAGTTTCCGCACAAAAGAAAATCTCACACGGCCATTTTCAGAACCAATTGAAGTCAACGGGGCTATTTACATGGCAGTTTTTTTTAGCGGCCAGTGAATAGCAGCCATCAAAAAATAGGACACGTTCTATTTTTCGTCATTTTCACGGCCAGACCCCATTGAAATCTATGGGGCCGTTTTTTAAGTTTTATGGTTGGGGTTAGAGTTAGGCCCCTTTCACACGGGCGAGTATTCCGCGCGGATGCGATGCGTGAGTTGAACGCATTGCACCCGCACTGAATCCCGACCCATTCATTTCTATGGGGCTGTGCACACGAGCGGGGATTTTCACGCATCACTTGTGCGTTGCGTGAAAATCGCAGCATGCTCCTCTTTGTGCGTTTTTCACGCAACGCAGGCCCCATAGAAGTGAATGGGGTTGCGTGAAAATCGCAAGCATCCGCAAGCAAGTGCGGATGCGGTGCGATTTTCACGCACGGTTGCTAGAAGACAATCGGGATGGAGACCCGATCATTATTATTTTCCCTTATAACATGGTTATAAGGGAAAATAATAGCATTCTGAATACAGAATGCATAGTAAAATAGCGCTGGAGGGGTTAAAAAAATATATATATTATTTAACTCACCTTAGTCCAGTTGATCGCGCAGCCCGGCATCTCTTCTGTCTCCTTTGCTGAACAGGACCTGTGGTGACGTTACTCCGGTCATCACATGGTCCATCGAATGATCTTTTACCATGGTGATGGATTATGTGATGGATCATGAGATGACCGGAGTGACGTCACCACAGGTCCTGTTCCTGCAATGAATGCTCACCACAGGTCCTGTTCAGCAAAGGAGACAGAAGAGAAGCCGGGCTGCGCGATCAACTGGACTAAGGTGAGTTAAATATTTTTTTATTTGTTTTTAACCCCTCCAGCGCTATTTTACTATGCATTCTGTATTCAGAATGCTATTATTTTCCCTTATAACCATGTTATAATGGAAAATAATACAATCTACAGAACACCAATCCCAAGCCCGAACTTCTGTGAAGAAGTTCGGGTATGGGTACCAAACACGCGCGATTTTTCTCGCGCGAGTGCAAAACGCATTACAATGTTTAGCACTCTGTGCGGAAAAATCGCGCGTGTTCCTGCAACGCACCCGCACATTTTCCCGCAACGCCCGTGTGAAAGGGGCCTTAATGTTTTAACGCTTTTCAACAGGAGTGCAACCCTTCTAATGGTCATTAAAGACGGACAGATGGCAGAAAATGGATGCAAAATAGAAGTGGAAAACTGACAGTGTGTCTGTTTTTAATTGCCGTTTTTTTCACTGTAGTGTGCAGGTAGCCTTAGTCCTCGTTCACATTTCCGTGTCAGTGTCACGTTTGTGGAAAAAAAAGTGCCCGTGGTTCATCTATGAAGATGGCTGTGAAGTATCCGTGTTTGGTCTGTGTGCTGAAAATTATTTTTAAAGGATCTCCTATCAGTCTTTAGTGAAAAACGGATGCAACACAGATGCCATCCACGTTGTGAGTTTCACAGACCCATAGACTTCAATGAGTGTGATTAGTACGCATCACGGACCAAAGTCGTTTATGTCCCGCAGTCAGTAAAAAAATGACTGATATGTGCACAGACACATTAAAATAAATGGGTGAAAAACTGAAATGTGAACGAGGCCTTAGAGGTGACCTGTTTTAACTAATTTAACAATGGGGTACAGGAGCCTCAAGGCAGAGACCCAACTCTGACCCTGGATCCTGGGTGTCATTTTGGGGATGTTTTGTTTGAAATTCACATCATTCTACCCAGGAGGTGTTTTATTTGGAGAGTGAAGCCAGGCATGGGAGGTCAGATGTAATTCCATGCGCTCAGTGTTTGTCTAGATGTAGGTTTTACCCTGATCTCTCTGGATTAGTGTCTTTTGCGCTGGGATACTCTTCACAAAGAGCAGTTTACTTTGTCGCTAGGTAAAGTGACTTCTCTAATAGGGCCATAAAACCCTGTCTGTCTTTACTTGCTGATGATGGGTACGGGTATGACAAAGCATGTGGGGGGAGGAGGTTTGTGCAGACGTATATTGGGCAGTCTGTACCGCAGAACAACTCCTGAGACGTAGAAAGGCTTTCTGTAATGATATGATGCTACACAGGATGCATTACATTTTATGACAATTCCACCCAAAGCTGACTCTTCAGTTTGGCAGAATTAAAGGGGTATTCCTGTTGGCAAAAGTTATCCCCTATCCACAGGATAGGAGATAACTATCAGATCGGTGGGGGTCCTTCTGCTGGGACACCCACCGATTATGAGAACAGGGGCCCCTTACCCCTTGCAGCCTCTTGCAGCTCTCCTGAAATGACCAAAGCTCCCCGTTCTCATGATCGGTGGGGGTCCCAGTGGTAGGACTCCCACGATCTAATTGTTATCTCCTATCCTTTGGATAGGGGATAACTTTTACCAACAGGAATACCCCTTTAAAATGTAGTCCAAAAAGGTGTATCAGCTAAAACTGCAGGCGGTGCCAATACCAGGTGGCACCAAACTGTGCATTCTACAGTACATTCCATTTTTACCAAGATCTGGTGCACTGCAAGTACCTTATAAGCACCAGAAGGTGGCTCCATTTTGGTTTTGCTTATTAAACATTGACTTTTTGTCTCCAAAAATGACTTAAGGGCACTTGTCAGCAGGATCAACCCTATTAAATCAAACATACTTTCATGTAGGGCACATCCTGCAGAGTAAAGTGATACCTATCTTGTGAAAATTGGTTGTGTGATTTCCGAAAAAAAAATACTTTTATTCTATGTGCACATGAGGGTTTCAGTCCACCGAGGGGAGTGGCCAACACTGGAAAGCTGAAGGGCTGTGGTCACTGAGTAGTTAGGCTCCGCCCCTCTGTGCACTGAGGCCCTGATTTGCATTAAGAATTAAAGTTTTTTTTTTTCTCTTTCCTCAGGAACCCCACAAGTGATTTTTCACAAGACATATATCATTTTAATCGGCAGGATCAAGCCTGATAGGCAGTATGCCTGGTTTAATAGGGTTAATCCTGTTGACAGGTGGTCTTTACAGGGGTTGTTTGAGAATTTTTTTTCCATGAACAGCGCCACTATTGCCCACAGGCTTTGTTCGATACTGTAACTTCAAGTAAATTGAGCCAAGCTGTAATACCAGACACAGCCCATGGGCAAGAGTGGCACCATTTCTGGAAGAAATGCATTTTTTTCTAATCTCAGACAATGCTGATTGATATGTTTCAGTCTTGTGCACTGCTTTATGTTTAGATGGCACTGGGATTCTGGATTCAGATCTGACCTGGCAACATCTAGCTGTTCGTAGTTTGTATGATCTTCTGATGAGTTGCTTTCCGGTTTTCTGGTTTCCTCTAAGAACTCACTGATGGAACTGACCTTAGGGTGAATGTGAAATAAGGAAATTAGATAGTAAACCCCACAGAATTTTCGGCTGAGAGCTGCAAAATATATGTGCTCCATAAATTAGGAATAAATAGTAATGTAAATAATAATTAAATGTAACAATAAAGAAAAGTAAAATAATATAAAATAAAATATGAAGAAAAAATGTAACAATAAAGAAATGAAAAATAGTATAAAATAAATAAAATGCTTAATAAACCTAAAAAAATAAACGTAACAATCAAAAGTAATATAAAATAAATAAATAAAATGAAACAATGAATAACTATAAAAAATTAATAAATGTAACAAGAAAGAAAATTAATATTAAACAAATAAATACAATGCAATATAAATCTAAAAAATAATATGTCACAATAAAAAAGAAAATAACATCATATCAGCATGGCTTCATGAGGGATCGGTCATGGTAAGGCTACGTCTACACGACGACATTTGTCACGCGACATTTTTTATAATGGCAGCCTATGGTGTCGCACTGCAACATGCAACATGCTGCGACTGTGACGCAACAGTCACAGAAAATCCATTCGAGATGGATTTTTCTGCAACTGTTGCATCGCAGTCGCAGCATGTTGCAGTGCGACACCATAGACTGCCATTATAAAAATTGTCGCGCGACACTGTTGCGCTACAAATGTTGCAGTGTAGTTGTGCCCTATCTGTCGCGCGACAAATGTCGTCGTGTAGACCTAGCCTTAATCAGTTTCTATGAGAAGGTAAGTTCTAGGCTTGACAGCGGCGAATCAATGGATGTCGTATATCTGGACTTCTCCAAAGCATTTGACACTGTACCACATAAAAGGTTAGTATAGAAAATGAGAATGCTCGGACTGGGAGAAAATGTCTGTAAGTGGGTAAGGCTACTTTCACACTGCCGTTTCAGGGTCCGCCTGTGAGATCCTTTTCAAGACTCTCACAGGCGGCCCCAAACGGATCAGTTTAGCCCCAATGCATTCTGAATGGATAAGGATCCGATCAGAATGCATCAGTTTGGCTCCGTTGCGCCTCCATTCCGCTCTGGAGGCAGATACCAAAACACTGCTTGCAGCGTTTTGTTGTCCGCCTGGCGGTGCGGAGCCATATGGATCCGCCCTGACTTACACTTAGGCTTAGAATTTTTTTGACTTAGGCCCCTTTCACACGGGCGTTGCGGGAAAATGTGCGGGTGCGTTGCAGAAACACGCGTGGTTTTTCCGCGCGAGTGCAAAACATTGTAATGCATTTTGCACTCGTGTGAGAAAAATCGTGCCTGTTTGGTACTCAAACCCGAACTTCTTCACAGAAGTTCGGGCTTGGGATCAATGTTCTATAGATTGTATTATTTTCCCTTATAACATGGTTATAAGGGAAAATAATAGTATTCTGAATACAGAATGCATAGTAAAATAGCGCTGGAGGGGTTAAAATAAATAAATAATTTAACTCACCTTAGTCCACTTGACCGGGCTGCCGGCATCTCCTTCTGTCTTCTTCTTTGCTGATTGTAGGAACAGGACCTGTGGTGACGTCACTCCGGTCATCACATGGTCCATCACATGATCCATCACCATGGTAAAAGATCATGTGATGGATCATGTGATGACCGGAGTGACGTCACCACAGGTCCTGTTCCTACAATCAGCAAAGAAGGAGACAGAAGGAGATGCCGGCAGCCCGATCAAGTGGACTAAGGTGAGTTAAATTTTTTAATTTATTTTTTTAACCCCTCCAGCGCTATTTTACTATGCATTCTGTATTCAGAATGCTATTATTTTCCCTTATAACCATGTTATAAGGGGAAATAATAATGATCGGGTCTCCATCCCGATCGTCTCCTAGCAACCGTGCGTGAAAATCGCACCACATCCGCACTTGCTTGCGATTTTCACGCAACCCCATTCACTTCTATGGGGCCTGCGTTGCGTGAAAAATGCTGAATATAGAGTATGCTGCGATTTTCACGCAACGCACAAGTGATGCGTGAAAATCACCGCTCATGTGAACAGCCCCATAGAAATGAATGGGTCGGGATTCAGTGTGGGTGCAATGCGTTCAACTCACGCATCGCATCCGCGTGGAATACTCGCCCGTGTGAAAGGGGCCAAAGAGTTCAAGAGGGGCCTGGATGTATTTATGGAGTGTAGTAATATTACAGGCTATGGCTACTAGAGAGGGGTCGGGGATCCAGGGAGTTATTCTCATTGCCTGATTCGGGAAATAATCTTTTTACCCTAAAGTGGGGAAAATTGGCTTCTACCTCACAGGTTTTTTTTTTTTTTGCCTTCCTCTGCATCAACTTGCAGGATGACAGGCTGAACTGGATGGACAGATGTCTTTTTTCGGCCTTATATACTATGTTACTATGTAAAATAAAATGCAAAAATACAATAATTATAAAAAATGTATAAATGTAACAATAAAGAAAATTAAGAAGATAATATAAATTAAAAAATAATAAATGTAACAATAAAGAAAAGAAAAAAGAAAAAATAAATAAAATGAAAAAATATTCAGCAAAAAAGTAATAAAGAAAATAAAAATAAATAGTTTAAAATAGTAAGAAAAATAAAATGTGCATACTGTATAACCTTATGATGGAAGGACGTTACTGTACGGTATGTTGCGGTTGTAACATTTTTGGAAACTTTAGGCATGCGGAAACAACTGAAAGCTCAGCTCACTCTGTGTATACACACATATACAGCTGAGATTTGTGTATACATAGCTTTTGCTTGTCTTGCTGATGAAAAGGGAACTCCCTAGCTAATGTTTATACAGCCCCTGTTTATACAAGGTCTCACTTGTCCTACTGATTCTCCTTCAGAGAAAGTGGAGAAGGGATCCATCCAGTATGAAATCTGCACTTAATTACTAGATGGCAGGAGGAGACTGTCTACTTTAGAGACGGCCTTTCATTCTGTCCAAAAATTTTCCTGGATCGTATTCCAGGCTCAAGGCTACATGGGAAATTGGAGACAAGTTGCAGAATGAAAAGATTCAGCTGCAGATCTTCTGACGTTGTTCGCTTTGCTGCTGCTTGTGGAAATTTGAAGGCGTTTTTCGGGGTGGAGGTGGGGGGGCTGCTACCTCTAGGAACCTCAGTAACAGAAATACTTCTCAGGAGCCTATAGGCACAAGAATCTCTCATTCAAGTGCCCGAGATATGGCCGACCCTCTATGGGTACTCTACTACCCAAGTGTGCTACAGCTAATGGTGTAGGTCTACACCCCGCTGAATTCATGTCTGGATTATAGCATGGGCAAAAGGGCTACTTTCACACTTGCGTTTTTACTGGATCCGGCAGGGTTCAGCAAAAACGCTTCCGTTACTGATAATACAACCATCTGCATCCGTTATGAACGGATCCGGTTGTATTATCTTTAACATTGCCAAGACGGATCCGTCATGAACTCCATTAAAAGTCAATGGGGGACGGATCCGTTTTCTATTGTGTCAGATTGTGTCAGAGAAAACGGATCCGTCCCCATTGACTTGCATTGGGGGTCATGCCGAGTCTGTCTTGCTCTGCATCCCAGGACGGAAAGCAAACTACAACATGTTGCGGTCTGCTGTCCGGCATTGAAACGCAACCAAACATAACGGAATGCATTTTGGAGCACTTCGTTCTGTTCAGTTCAGTTTTGTCCCCATTGACAATGAATGGGGACAAAACTGTAGAATTTTTTTTTCCGGTATTGAGCCCCTATGACGGATCTCAATACCGGAAAACTAAAACGCTAGTGTGAAAGTAGCCTGAGAGGACCAACATGGGGGCTACCGGCATGGCCTAAACACATCACCTTCTGTGGTATTATTTAGGAACGTTATTATTTGAGCATTACATGGCATTTTTTCTATGGCACCGTTTTGTGTTCACTGTATGGCACTACTATGTAGGAACTTCATGGCTGTAGCTGTATTGTACGAATACTTTATAGTATGGTTACGTGGCACATATGGTGCCATATAAAAACAATAAGGCCTCATCCCTCATGGCCAATTAAGTGAAAAATGTAAAAAAGAGAAATAAAATCGCTCACCTCACTGATATAACAACCAATAGTAAATTACTGAACCCCCTACATATAACAAACCACTTTAGGGATTATTATAACTCATTATATAACTTAAAAGAAGACAAATCAACAACAATTAGCAGAACAATAGCATGGACAAAAGGGGCTCCAAATGCCTCCACCATGAAATACAACATCACATCAAGACTATTTATCATTCTCAGCTTTGCACTACACTGTCACTGGCAAATGAGCCTCTAGGAGCAACGAGGGCGTTGCCGTTACACCTAGAGGTTCTGCTCTTTCTGCAACTGCTGCCCTCTCTGCACTTTGATTGATAACGCCGTAGTGTAAACATGATCATGCCAGACCCTGCCAATCAAAGTGTGGAGGGTGCGGCAGTTGCAGAGAGGCCTGAGCCTCTAGGTGTAATGGCAACGCCCCCATTGCTCTTAGAGCCTCATTTGCATATATTAAAACATCATTTTTCTCAGCAGTGCGGGCACATGTGAACATGGGCCCAATACAGATGCCTTCAGCTGCCAAGTGCACATGTAACAGGTCAGCCAGTGTCATAGGTACAAAACTGCTGACAGATGCCCTGTAAGATATCATTTAGACTTTATACAGTTTAAAAAAGCAGAATTATGATGGTATTACTCTCCATTTTTCCATCCCCAAAAAAAGATGAGACCCCACATATGTTTGCCCAAGGGCCTAAACGCAAGGCTTGATTCTGAGTGGAGGCTATGGCGCCAGCTATCACTCCAAGAACTATAATTCAGGCCTGACCCTGAGAATCGGACATTCATTCCCAATGGGTCACCCATGGGCACAGAAGAGGAAGAGGGCCTTTCCTTGCTGGGCCAGGGCTTCAGACATGTGCTAACGTGAGACAGCCGCACCCATAGAAATGGCAGTTCGGCAGAGTTGAGTGGTAATCACAAGGAAGCAGAGGTGTTAGTGCCAATAGACATGACTAATATTTGCAATCACTTGACACAAATGTCACGAAATTAGTTCCGCTATTGGGATTACACGGTTCACCGACAGTTGAAGTCACATTATTAGCTCTGCTATACTGAAATGGGAAACTTTGCTCTTGAGATATACCTTCCCCATGTATCATGACTGCCCTTCCCAACTTGATGAGGGAAATTCATTATTGCTCCTATGTCTATTTTTGGCATAAAAAGTGGAAATTGCCATTTTATACAGCCTTCGCCAATTTTACGGAAAGAGGGTGTGGGGAGGGCGGGGCTCATTCTTCATTATTTACGAAAGAAACTGGTGTAAATAATAATGACCAAAATCTACGACAGCCCCGGGGCTGCCGTAGATTTCATTCCGGTGCACGGAGAGCCGGAAGAGGCAGGTAATTTATGACAAGGCCTCCACCGGGAGAGCAGGCCTTGATAAATCAGGGCCTCTGGGGTGAATTTATCACAGACCAGGGTCTATGATATCCCTGTGCGTTGTCAGAGACTGTGCCTAAATTATGATGAGGCACCTGTGCACCTAAACTGAAATCTACGTCGGCTCCTTGCTGATATCAGTCTTCTTCTACTCCAAAAAACAGGCGTAAAAGAAGAATAAATATGATGGGGCCACTGTCCCTGCCCTCGCCAGCTGCCTTTTTGGGAGAGTGACGTGGTTGGCGGAGAAACGCCACTTACGTAAAAACTTTGGCACAAGGATATGCCACCTGTCATATAGGTGTCGGTCCCAGCTCTGGACCCCGAAAGTGAACAAAAGGACAGTGCGCACGCTCGGCTATTTTCGGAAGTCCCATAGAAGGGAATGGAGTGCGCACCACGCAAGCTCGGTCACCTCTCCATTCACCTGGATGGGTTTTCTACGTAATGCAGGATCGGAAAGGTCCTCTATATTGAGAGACTCTCTAACTGCTTTCAGCTCTGACCAAGAGAGATTAGGATCCTGAACAGAGGACCCTCCCCCCTCTGTTAAATCTAAAATCTCTAATAGGGTTGAAGAAAATAAGCTTTCTAAAGTAGACAAGGTTATGTTTACTGAGTCAGCAAATATAAAATCCAGCATCTATGAAATACACCTTCATTACTGTTTGGGATGTTTTTGATTGTTTAGGTTTGTTTCTTACTCTGTGAGGCGAGGAAACAAAAAGGCTTGCCTGGAGACTGTCAGCAAGCAGGGTCGGTAGGATACTGAGGTGCTAAACGGCCAACCCGAACCATAGACCATTCATAGCAGCGCACTACTGTGTGCTCACAGGTCTAAACAGAGACAAAGAAGAAGGAGATCTGTCAACAGCAGCTTGTTGGCCATTACAATGATGGCAGACCTTTTACTCCATGTACAACATGTATTACTACACAGTCACCACTGATGGAAAGCCTAAGGTGATAGATACAGGCATACCTAAAGCTGCTGTTGACGGATCTTGTTATTTCAGCAGGTAGTGTTCCTTTAAATTTCACGTGATCACTCATAAAAGGTGACTACCGGTATGGTATGAACTATGAAGGACTTTTTTACTGCCTTCTTATTAGGTTTTTTATTTTTATTTGATTTAATGTTTTAATGTGCCTGTTTTATCTTCCCTAGAGCTCATCGCAATGACATGGAGAACATCTACCCGTTCCTTTTCCTTGGTGCCATCTACTCCTTACTGGATCCCAACCCAAGCATCGCCAGGATCCATTTCTTAGTTTTCTTCATTGGCCGCTTAGTACATACAGCGGCCTATGTGCTGGCCTTGAAAGCCCCGACACGTTCCCTTGCCTACAGCATAGCTCAGCTGCCATGCTTCTCTATGGCTCTCCAAATTCTTTTTTCAGTCGCCTCCTACTGGTAGACAAAAGCATAGCGTGTTCATACACTACATGGCCGGAATACAGTTCAGTATTGACCATCAACCTCCTCGATGCCTTGTGTGCCTTGTTCATTGGGAATATGTATTTTTGAAACTATACATCAGTATTTTGACTGCATGTTATTTCATGTCGACAGTTTGCGATGTAGCTTTTATATTGTTTGTATACCATTGATGAAGGAGTTGTTTTTTTTTGTTCGATTTGGGGTCTTAAAGGAGTTGTCTCAGAGTTTTTTTTTTCAGCAGCACCCCTGACCATAGGCATGTGTCTGGTACTGCAGCTCAATACTGATCAGCAATACCAGACACAGCCCACGAGCAAGAGTGGTACCGTTTTTTTGTTTTTTACCTTATTTTCTAGTCTCAGACAACCCCTTTAAGGGAGGGGGGGGGCATTGTATAGAAGATGGAGGGAGTAGACACTTTTTCTTTGGCTGAATGTCAGATGTTTTAAAGCTGTCTCCTGAAATACAAAGACTGATGTTATAGGCATGTCCTTTCTCAGGGGGCATGTCCTTTATGCTATAGCTGTAACTGCTACCGCTTCTAACAGAAGATACGGCTGGTGATAGTTGAAGATTTAAACTGAGCATGTGCGGCCACCTCAGTGAAGTGGACAAGAAATAAGAAAAAAGAACAAACAGCAGGTGGCGCTATACAGATACATTTTATTGAATAGCTCAGTGGCTACACAAAATTTTTAATTGCCTGCAATAACGAAAATGTTCAGATTCAGGTGATGATTTGAAAAAGGTAGAATATTTTTCATGGCACAACCCCCTTTAAGGGAGAGCAAACCGCACATGCGCAGCCACCCTCCAATTACCACTATAGTAACTCTAGGGTCTCATAGTGGTGAAGGAAGGGGTGCACGGCTTGCTTTCCATTCACTGCTATGCACGCTCGCTCGGCTATATTCAGAACTCCCATAGCAGTGAATGGAAAGGAGGCAGCGCATTGATGATGTGCTCTATGTTAAAGGATTTCTGCAGTTTGTTTTAACTGATGATCTATCCTCTGGATAGATCATCAGTATCTGACCGGCGGGGGTCCGACACCCGGGACCCCCGCCGATCAGCTGTTTGAGAAGGCAGCGGCGCTCCTGCAGCGCCGCCGGCTTCTCACTGTTCACCGCTGGCCCAGTGACATCACGACTTGTATCAACTGGCCTGGGCACGGCCAAGGTCCGTTCACTTGAATGGAGCTTAGCCGCGCCCACGCTAGTTGATACTAGTCGTGAAGTCACTGGGCCAGCGGTAAACAGTGAGAAGGCCGCGGAGCTGCAGGAGTGCCGCTGTCTTCTCAAAAAGCTGATCGGCGGGGGTCCCGGGTGTCGGACCCCCGCCGGTCAGATGCTGATGATCTATCCTCTGGATAGATCATCAGTTAAAACAAACTGTAGAACCCCTTTAAGTGAGACCCACCTGTATCTGACATTTATTCCCCAGACAGAACGACCCCTTATCTTTATGTATGTCCCACATAGAGTAGAAATACTCAGGAATTCATTGACTATTGCAGCATACAATGTGCTTTCTTTTCACATGCTCCAGCTATCTGAGTTTTGCGGCATGGCTCCATGACCCGGACCACCTTTCGGGTGTGGAGTTTATACGCATTTACATTAAAGGGATGTTTTTGTCCCATTTGGGGGCCCTTCCCAGTAGGATGGGGGTGGGGCTTGCGAGTAACCAGCGATTTAGGATTTAAATGTTGCTAGGTGTGATATATGTGCCTAATTTTTGTGCTTTTAATGTGAATTCTTTTCTCAGACCTGGGAGGATGAAGAATGATTTGCAAACCTGGTTCTGAATCCAGCTGGCAGATCACAGCTATGGTCCACATTGTTTGGATCACGTTTCAGATATCTATGGGTCATCTGGTTGAGACAGTACATAAATATTGTATCTGGGCTGTGCAGTTGCTTGCAAATCCATGAAGGTTATGTGGCTGCTTCTGAAGATGCTATGAGGCCTGTGAAGAAGTGTTCTGGCTTCCACTGGATCTGGAGCAAAGCAGGGGTCATAGGAGAAATGAACCGAACGTCATGCCATGCAAGCCAATGGGAAGGACTTCCCTTTTTGTTTAAGATGTTGTCTTAATATTGCTATGTCACCCCACGATCAGCTCATTGGCTCTTTATTCAACAAAAGGATCAGAAAAGGAATATGACTACGCATGAAGATTATGTCACATGGAAGGATATATGTACACATTCCATACTGAGCATGGGCGTAGGGTCCTTTCCTATGTACCAGTAGTTGTGAATGACTCAATGCTAACAAATGTCAACACCGAAAGGGAAGAACTACCTTAAAGAGATTGTCCAGGAATCTATGCTATTTTAAATTCCCTGCCGGACCTGTGAAGGGAAGCATTCTTACCTGCTCCCGCCACTCAGTTTTGACTCCCTGGGTCACCAATGTCTTAAATGTACTTAAGTCCCTGCATGTAAACTTTCCGAATGGAGGGGGTCACATGCTCCTCTGCCAGCAATAAAAGTTTACGCACAGTGAACACAGTGGTGGACCCACAGAGCTATGACCGATAGGGTTAGGAGCAGGTATGTATGCTTCCCTTGACAAGTGTGCAGGGGAGGGGCAGGGTATTTAAGGCAAAAGAGAATCCTGGACAACACCTTTGAAGGGAAGGTCCAGGTTTAGACAATGTAGCAACTTTTTGAATAAATATATCTTACCACTTTGTGAATACAGCTCCTATGCATCTCCATGGATACAGACTACAAACAAACCCTGTGTCGTCTGATCCTGCACCCATGCTTACTTTTATCTGCTTCCTATTAACTTAAAGGGTTTTTCCAAGATTTTAATACTGATGACCTATCCTCTGGATAAGTCCTCAATATCTGATCGGTGGGGGTCCAACACCATTCAGCTGGTCGAGAAGGCAGTGGTGCTCGCAGTCCTAGACCAGTGATGATACATTCATCGGTCACATGACCTAGGCACAGCTCAGCCCCATAGAAGTGAATGGGGCTGAGCGCGATACCAAGCACAGCCACTATACAATGTACGGCGCTGTGCTTGGTGAGCTGCGAGAAAGCCGTGGCGCTCACAGGAGTGCCGATGCCTTCTCAAACAGCTGATCAGCGGGGGAGTCCGAGGTGTCAGACCACCACCGATCAGATTCTAATGACCTATCCAGAGGATAGGTCATCAGTATCAAAGTCTTGGAAAACCCTTTTAAGGGTACAACGCCACAGAATGGGTTTGGCCACAGCTGCCTCTTATTTAAAGGGGTATTCCCCTCTGAGACAATGGGGGTATATCGCTAGGATATGCCTCCATTGTCTGATAGGTGCGGGTCCCACCTCTGGGACACACACCTATCTCGTAAACTGAGCCGGCGAAGTGAAGGAGGACGTGCCACCCTCCATACATGTTTATGGGGCTGCCGAAAATATAAAAATATTTACGTCGACCCCATAGAAATAAATAGGAGCCCACCGCGCCCTCCTTCACTTTGCTGACTCGGTTTATGAGATAGGAGCGGCTCCTAGAGATGGGACCTGCACATATCAAACCATGGGGGCATATACTAGCGGTATGCCACTGGATAGTCGGTCTGCATTGATAATGGCATTAAATAAGAAGCTGCTTACTAATGTAGGCAAGCAAGAAGTACAAGACAAATGGAAGAGAGTGTGACTGCAGGACCAGACTGCAAAGGGTTTAATTGTAGTCTGTATCCATGGACATGTATAGGAGCTGTATACACAATTTGGTAGCAGATTTTTTTAAATCAAAAATATTAAAATTGATTCATTGTTTAAATTTACATGCACTGTTGTTGTAATGAAAGTTGCATAAGTGGACACACCATTGCTGTAAATGCTGCCAACCTATGGACCAGACATCTTTATTTTTCATGTTAGAAAATTATATTTTAGATGATTGTAAAGACATAAGAAACCAATCCGAATGGGAATGTCAATCTCTGGAAGGACTCTTTTTATTTTAGAATTCATTGTTTTGTTTTGTTTTTACTATTTGTTGAATTTTATGTTCATAATAAACTATGCTTCCATTTGTATCATACCTACAGCAGGTGAACATTGCCCTCTAGTGGACTATCCTGAAATAGCACATCATGATGTGTGGGGTATACTGTACATTGGTCATAGTGGTAAACCACTGCTGTGTGCACATCCTAGTGAAATACTAGGAGGAAACCCACAAAAACACAAGGAGAACATACAAACTTCATGCAGATGTTCTCCTTGGTCAGATACAAACCCAGGACCCCAGCGCGTAACCAGTGGATGGAAGGGGGATGTCTGACCCTGGGCCTCTTGGGACCTGTTTAAATTGCGCTCCCCTGATGGATCCCAGTTCTCTGGCTCTGATGGGGGCAATCTGACCCTCTCATAACACTGCCACTGTCTACACTAACATATTCACATTTCCTGAAATGCTCTGTGCTGCTGGAGCACTCTGCATTTTCTACTTATGATGTCATACTTCTCTACATTCTTATGTTCATATCCAGTCAGAGCCTCTCTCACATACAGCCCGTTCACACTAAAGGCCCCCATTTCCTAGGACAGACAGTATTATTAGTGATATAGGGTGGTATTATTTTGGAACTGAATTGTACTGTAGTATCATGGGGAACTATAGTATATGGCAGTATTGTGCGGGATCTTTATTGGAGTATTTTGGGAATGCTGTACATTATTTAGGTTCTATAGGGTGGTATTATTTGGGCAATATATGGCAGTGTTATATGGGCTCTTTATTGGAGTATTTTGGGAATGCTGCACATTATTTAGGCTCTGTATGATATTATTAATTGGGCAGTATATGGCAGTGTTATATTGACACTATAGAGCAGGCATGCTCAACCTGCGGCCCTCCAGCTGTTGTAAAACTACAACTCCCACAATGCCATGTTGTAGGCTGATAGCTGTAGGCTGTTCAGGCATGCTGGTAGTTGTAGTTTTGCAACAGCTAAAGGGCCGCCGGTTGAGCATGCCTGCTATAGAGTATATGGCAGTATCATGTGGGTTGTTTATTGGAGTATTTTAGGAATGCTGCACCTTATTTAGGCTCTATAGGGTGGTATTATTTGGGCAGTATATGGCAGTGTTGTACTGGCACTATACAGGATATGGCAGTATTGTGCGGGATCTTTATTGGAGTATTTTTTGATATGCTGTACATTATTTAGGCTCTATAGGGTGGTATTGTTTGGGCAGTATATGACAATGTTGTGCTGGCACTATACAGTATATGGCCTCCTGCACATGAATGTGTGCTTCCGTTGCCGTATTGCCAACTGCAATACATGGGCGCGATTTCGTGGCCATTCTGCATTACGGATGCGGACCCATTCAATACAATGGGTCTGCAATTCCGGAGATGCGGAATGGTGCAGAACGGAAGCACGGAACGGAACCCTACGGGAGCACTACGGAGTGCTTCCGTGGGGTTTCGTTCCGTACTTCCTTTCCACAAAAAGATAGAACATGTCCTATCTTTTTGCGGAACGGCCGGATCACGGACCCATTAAAGTGAATGAGTCCGCAATCCGCTGCGGCTGCCCCATGGACTGTGTTCGTGCATTGCGACCCGCACACATTCGTGTGCAGGAGGCCTATGACAGCATTGTGTGGGCTCTTTATTGGAGTATTTTTTAGTATGCTGTACATTATTTAGGCTCTATAGGGTGGTATTATTTGGGCGGTATATGGCAGTGTTGTACTGGCACTATACAGTATATGACAGCATTGTGTGGGCTCTTTATTGGAGTATTTTTTAGTATGCTGTACATTATTTAGGCTCTATAGGGTGGTATTATTTGGGCAGTATATGGCATTGTTGTACTGGCACTATACAGTATATGACAGCATTGTGTGGGCTCTTTATTGGAGTATTTTTTAGTATGCTGTACATTATTTAGGCTCTATAGGGTGGTATTATTTGGGCAGTATATGGCAGTGTTGTACTGGCACTATACAGTATATGACAGCATTGTGTGGGCTCTTTATTGGAGTATTTTTTAGTATGCTGTACATTATTTAGGCTCTATAGGGTGGTATTATTTGGGCAGTATATGGCAGTGTTGTACTGGCACTATACAGTATATGACAGCATTGTGTGGGCTCTTTATTGGAGTATTTTTTAGTATGCTGTACATTATTTAGGCTCTATAGGGTGGTATTATTTGGGCAGTATATGGCAGTGTTGTACTGGCACTATACAGTATATGACAGCATTGTGTGGGCTCTTTATTGGAGTATTTTTTAGTATGCTGTACATTATTTAGGCTCTATAGGGTGGTATTATTTGGGCAGTATATGGCAGTGTTGTACTGGCACTATACAGTATATGACGGCATTGTGTGGGCTCTTTATTGGAGTATTTTTTAGTATGCTGTACATTATTTAGGCTCTATAGGGTGGTATTATTTGGGCAGTATATGGCAGTGTTGTACTGGCACTATACAGTATATGACAGCATTGTGTGGGCTCTTTATTGGAGTATTTTTTAGTATGCTGTACATTATTTAGGCTCTATAGGGTGGTATTATTTGGGCAGTATATGGCAGTGTTGTACTGGCACTATACAGTATATGACGGCATTGTGTGGGCTCTTTATTGGAGTATTTTTTAGTATGCTGTACATTATTTAGGCTCTATAGGGTGGTATTATTTGGGCAGTATATGGCAGTGTTGTACTGGCACTATACAGTATATGACAGCATTGTGTGGGCTCTTTATTGGAGTATTTTGAGAATGCTGCACATTATTCAGGCTGCCAACTGGTTACACCCATCTAGACCTTCATTGCAGACTGCTAGAAATTTTTTGAAATGAATTCATAGCTTCTGGCAGGAATAATAGAGGAATGGTACAACATAGAGTCATAAGAATAGAATTTTCTCAATTGTTATTACATGGGGGACTGCAAGTACAACAGTCATGTCAGGAGAGGTTAGAGGTCCTCTTTAAATATGCAGCGAAACATGGCTTCACATGATCCCAGTGAACCATCTCCGGGTTTGTTTTGATCTTTACACCCCCTCTAGGACCCGATGACCTCTTGGATTTCCTCTAAAAACCGCCATAGTGTCATCACATGCTGCACTAAGCCCATTATTTCGTGGAAATCTCCATGGTTGACCTGTTAAAGGAAACCGGGGGTTGCTTGTATAATCTGAGCCTCTGGTTCTGATGTGTGACACACCAAAATAAATAAAAACCTATACGTGTAAGTGTGAGCACAACAGCGCGCTCCGAAACATTATTCTTCAGGACCCTGGGGTATGATGTGTTGGCAGAAGAGCCCGCCGCCCCCTTCCCGGGCCCCTGGTGTTAATGCTCTCTATGGCGCTCACATTCTCTTTGTATGCGGGAGACATTGCTGTGGTTATCTGGATCAGATTTTACAGCCACAATGGCGTCTGCTTTCTGGGGGCGCGCACATTTTTCTGTTTTTTCATTCTCCCCCCCCCTCGATATACATTTAACCCTTTGCCTGCCTGCATGCATGCAACAATGGGTGCGTCTTTTGTCTCCCTGGGATTTCCTGTGACGTCTGCGGGATTATGCGTGACGTTGAGAGACGGCCGGTGAGTCTTCGTCTAGACTCGGGCTCGGCTATTGACGTCTCGCAGTTTTTTTTTACAAGGCTCAGGTAATAGGACACTTCGCGCAGACAGATTTAGAAAGAAAGAAAAACAGCGTGTGCTATTACGAGCAGGAACCATTAAAAAAAAATAAAAGGCACGGGGCTGGGAAGAGGATGTATGATAGCCTATAAAAGGATTGCCGAAAGAACAAAGAGACCAAGAGAAAACCCTTGTAAAAAGAAGCCAAGATCAGCCATATAGGCAGCAAATGCAAAAGTGCCTCACTACTTGGTATTTGAAAACCGTCAGCAAGCAGGGCTCCAAATATATTTTATTTCAGACAGCTTTGTTTAGCATGCTGTAGGAAAAATGAATGCTTGGTTGGAACGAGACCCCACCCTACAGTCAGCACCAGTGGCCTAGCTAGAAATGACTGGGCCCCACAGCAAAATTTTGAATGGGGCCCCCCCTCCCCCAGTAATTTTTTCGCAACCCCTTCCTTTCATGCCGCCCCCATTCCTGTGGCTAGTAAATATCGCTCTCTCAGACCAGGCCTGGCAGCTGTTCCATCCCTTTTCTACACTGTCTATACTGTCACTGTATATAAATTCATTGTGTAATACTGTTGAGGGGGCCCTGACCAAATCCATTAGTCCCCCTGCTCCTGGATGGGCCCTTTTTGGGTCAGGGCCCCAAAGCAGCCGCTTCCCCTGCTTGCCCAATAGCTACGCCCCTGGTTAGCACATTGTCGGGGGGACCAGTCCTGTGAACTGGGGTTACGTTAATGTAATGTACATTTTTGGACACTAGGCGGCGACAAAGTCAATGTTAAGGAATAATGGACTTTTATGTGGGTTCGCTTCAGGCTAATGGGTTGAGATTGGAATAAAAAGTGACACACAGGGATATGTAAATCATGAGGGGAATTTTTTTAAGTCAGTTTTAAGTCTATGTTGGAGGAATATTTAGTGATTCAATCTTTTTCAAAATCTCTGCATGTGGACAGTGAATAGAAACCCAACATGTGGGCTATTGATGTATTTAGCTCACGGGGGATTGTCTAGGACCAGCAGAGACTTCAGGGCGAGGAGTGAATATGTTTTCAATGCCTGGCCTGTCAATGACAGTGGTGGAGCGAGGCAAAGGAGGCAGAGTGCGGAACCTCTGGGTGCAACGGCACCACCCTCTTTGCACTAAAGGGCTAATTTACATATTTTAACAAAGCTATTTTCTCTACATTGCGGCCACCTATGGAGATGGGGCCAACAGCATTACATTCAGCCGGCGAGCGCACGTCTCGCATTTCAGCTGCATGGATTCCCTTTAAAGAGAGCACCTGTCAGCAGCATCAACATGACTGCTACGGTTGATTAAAAAAGGATACCTGCCTTGTGAAAATCGTTGCAGAGTTCCTGAGGAAAAAAATAGTTTTATTATTTACGCAAATGAGGCCTTCAGTGCAACGAGGGGCTGGTCTTAGTCTCTCAGTGCACCTCAGCTCCTCAGCTTTCCAGTGCTGACCACAGGGGAGCACCCAGGAATTTTCTTTAGGGGGGGTCCGAAAGGCAAAAAAATGCGGCATGTGTAGTGCGCTATGCTAATTGAATTTTTCAAAGCCCCCTTTATATTTAAAAATGCAGGGAAAGGGTGTAGTGTGTTGTGCTGATTCTTTTACTTGGCGATTCTAAAAGGCCTGCATGAAAATAACAGATGCCCCCTTGTGCCGTTCTCCCCATAATGTGTAAAAAAAAGCCCCTTTAGAGCCCCCATAGTGCTCCTCTCCCCCATGGTGCCCCCCAAATAATGCCCCTATAGTGCCACCAGATGCCCCATAGTGCCGTTCTCCCCTATAGTGCCCCCCATAATGTGTAAAAAAAAAAAAGCCCCTTTAGAGGCCCCCATAGTGCTCCTCTCCCCCATGGTGCCCCCCAAATAATGCCCCTATAGTGCCACCAGATGCCCCCTTGTGCCGTTCTCCCCATAATGTGTAAAAAAAAAAGCCCCTTTAGAGCCCCCATAGTGCTCCTCTCCCCCATGGTCCCGCCCCCCCATAATGTGCCAGTAAGAAGTGCCACCTAAAAAAAAAAAAAGAGTACCACCAGATGCCCCATAGTGCCGTTCGTCCCTTTAGTGCCCCCATAGTGCCAGCTCCCCCCCTCCAAAAAAAACAAAACAACAAAAATAAAATAAAAAATACACTGATACTTACCTCCATCAGCAGCGATGCGATGCAGGCTCTTCCGGCCTGTGTCCCTGCTGTGTGCTGCCCGGCTCAGGCGCGTGATGATGACGTCATCTCGCCTGAGCCGGCCTCTGATAGGCTGCAGGCATTAGTGCCTGCGGCCTATCAGAAGAACAGGGGAGGGACACGCCTCTCCCTCCCCTGCCGCAGCACAGCACAGGCATCTGTATCGCTGTCCTAAGGACGGCGATACAGATGGATTAGATATGGAGATGAGCGCTTCCACAATGGAAGCGCTCATCTCCTAGTACTCCCACTGCCCCCCCCCCCCCCCCCCCCCCGGCCGCCATTACATCCAGGGCCGCGCCGCCTGTGGTGATCGGCGGTGCGGCCCTGAAGGATTAAAAAAAAAAAAATTCGGTTGGTTGTTCTAGGGGGGGTCCAGACCCGCTGGACCCCCCCTGTAGGTGCGCCACTGGCTGACCACACCCCTCGGTATCGGTTTAAGGCCTCATGCACACGACCGTTGTTGTGTTCCGTGTCCGTTGTTCCGTTTTCCGTGATTTTCTGCGGACCCATTGACTTTCAATGGGTCCGTTGAAAACTCGGCTAATGCACCGTTTGTCATCCGCGTTCATGATCCGTGGTTCCAGTCCATCAAAAAAATATAACCTGTCCTATTTTTTTCACGGAAAACGGTTCGCGGACCCATTCAAGTCAATGGGTCTGTGAAAAAACGCCGAGGCACACAAGATTGTCATCCGCGTCTGTTTTTTTCCTATCATTTGCATGGCAAACTTGACTTAGATTTTTTTTTACTTTCCTTTATGTCTGGTGGTCCTCCAGAAATAAAGGAAGACACACGGAAACAAAAACGGAAACGGATCACGGAACAACCGAACCCCATTTTGCAGAACGGAACACAACAACGGTCGTGTGTGCATGAGGCCTAATCAGCAGGATCAACCCCACCAGAAAGGATGTCTAGCCTAATAGAGTTGATCCTTCTGACAGGTGCCCTAGCAAGGTATTGCAAACTATAAAAAAATGATTTTAATTATTGTGGGGTTGAATGGAACATAATACGGAGGGGGAGGTGGTTCGTTTTTACGGCATCGACTATGTGTTAAAATTGACTTAATAAGGCCTCATTGAAGATATCAGTGAAGGATCCATGTGTCCGGTTTTTTTCGCATGTCTTCCGCATTGACAGGAAATTAACACAGATAGCACCCGTATTCTGTCAGTGGTTTATCACAGATCCATAGACTTCAATGGTCATGTGTGGGCCACATCACAACCTAAGTAGTGCACGTCTCCGTGATGTTTCCACTGACGCACATTCTGTGGAAAATCACTGTGTGAGCAAACACGTTAAAATCAATGGGTACGTGTGGTGTACGTGGAAAATCTGGATAGCACAGGACCGCGAAAAACGGAAATGCGAACGAGGCCTAACCTTGTTTTGCGAGTCATTTTCATCACAGTGATATCAACTTCTTAGGCCTCTTTCAGACGGGCATTGCGGGAAAATGTGCGGGTGCGTTACGGGAACACCCGCGATTTTTCCGCGCGAGTGCAAAACATTGTAATGCGTTTTGCACTCGCGTGAGAAAAATCGTGCATGTTTGGTACCCAAACCCGAACTTCTTCACAGAAGTTCGGGCTTGGGATCGGTGTTCTGTAGATTGTATTATTTTCCCTTATAACATGGTTATAAGGGAAAATAATAGCATTCTGAATACAGAATATATAGTAAAATAGCGCTGGAGGGGTTAAAAAAAAAAAAAAAAAAATTAACTCACCTTAGTCCACTTGATCGCGTAGCCCGGCATCTCCTACTGTATTCTTTATTCAGGACCTGGGTAAAAGACCTGTGGTGACGTCACGCCGGTCGTCACATGGCCCATCACATGATCCATCACCATGGTAAAAGATCATGTGATGGATCATGTGATGACCGGAGTGACGTCACCACAGGTCCTGAAGAAAGGAGACAGAAGGAGATGCCGGGCAGCGCGAACAAGTGGACTAAGGTGAGTTAAATTATTATTATATTTTTTTAACCCCTCCAGCGCTATTTTACTATGCATTCTGTATTCAGAATGCTATTATTTTCCCTTATAACCATGTTATAAGGGGAAATAATAATGATCGGGTCTCCATCCCGATCGTCTCCTAGCAACCGCGCGTGAAAATCGCACCGTATCCACACTTGCTTGCGGATGCTTGCGATTTTCACGCAACCCCATTCACTTCTATTGGGCAGAATATAGAGCATGCTGCTATTTTCACGCAACGCACAAGTGATGCGTGAAAATCACTGCTCATGTGAACAGCCCCATAAAAAAATGAATGGGTCGGTATTCAGTGCGGGTGCAATGCGTTCAACTCACGCCTCGCATCCGCACGGAATACTCGCCCGTGTGAAAGGGGCCTATAGCTTTTGTTCAGTTTTACTAGTAGTAAACTTTGCTTATCATTTGTAAAAAGGTTATTACTTTTTTTATTTTTTTTTATTTGTAAAAACATTTTTACATTTTTTACATTTTTTTTTCAATCTGTACAAATTTTATAATTTTTTTTACAGTTTGTAAAAACGTTATTACATTTTTTAACCGTTTATTATTATTATTTTTTTTAATAATCCCCCTAGGGGAGCTGAACCTTCGATCGAGCTTGTATTGTGATTTTCCTGTTATCCAGGGGCAGGGTGTAATAGGAGTACTAACATGGCAGGACTGGGGACCTTCATTAGGCCTCAGTCTGCCGTGACAACCATTCAACCCTCCTCAATTGCGTCCTATAGGGTTCCAAACTCCTGTTCTTCTGTTTAACCACTCAGATGCCGGGATCACTATTGACTGCGGCATCCAAGGGGCTTAACGGCTAGGATCAGAGTTGTCTCCAATCTCGGGTCGCTGCAGGCTGGTGTCAGCTGTGTAAGGGCTCATGCACGCAATCGTATGTATTTTGCAGTCCGCAAAACACGGATCCACAAAAAATACGGATGACGTCCGTGTGCATTCCGTATTTTGTGGAAGGGAACAGCTGGCCCCTAATTGAACGGTCCTCTCCTTGTCCGTAATGCCTACAATAATAGGATGTATTCAATTTTTTTTGCGGAACGGACGTACAGAAACGTCCGTTTTTTTGTGTACCCATTGAAATTCATGGTTTCACATACAGTCCGCAAAAAAACGTAACGGACACGGAAAGGAAATATGTTTGTGTGCATGAGGCCTTATACAGCACAAACCAACTATGCAGAAGGGTCAGCTCCTGAGCCCGCTCCAGACACTGCTTGCACCCCTGTGATATTCAAGGTCCACTAAGGGGTTAAGGCCTCCTGCACACGGACGTTTTTTTTTCCCGTTTAGGCCTCATGCCCACGACCGTTGTGTGCACCCGCGGCCGTTGTTCCGTTTTCCGTTTTTTTTCGCGGACCCATTGACTTTCAATGGGTCCGTGGAAAAATCGGAAAATACACCGTTTGGCTTCTGCGTCCGTGATCCGTTTTTCCAGTCCGTGAAAAAAATATGACCTGTCCTATTTTTTTCACGGACAACGGACAACAAAATCATGGATGCACACAAGATAGTCATCCGCGTCCGTGATCCGTGTCCGTGATCTGTGTCCGTTTTTCCTATCAAATTCAATGCAAACTTGACTTTTTTTTTTTCACTTTTCATGTCCGTGGATCCTCCAAAAATCAAGGAAGAGCCACGGAAGAAAAAACGGCCACAGATCACGGAACAACGGAAATCCGTTTTGCGGACCGCAAAAAAAACGGTCGTGTGCATGAGGCCTTACTGGCCGTTTTTTGGGTTCCGTATACGGTCCGTATACGGAACCATTCATTTCAATGGTTCCGCAAAAAAAACGGAATGTACTCTGTATGCATTTCGTTTCCGTATTTCCGTTTTTCCGTTCCGTTTTAACATAGAACAGGTCTTATTATTGCCCGCAAATCACGGTCCGTGGCTCCATTCAAGTCAATGGGTCCGCAAAAAAAACGGAACACATACGGAAATGCATCTGTATGTCTTCCGTTTCCGTTCCGTTTTTTGCTGAACCATCTATTGAAAATGTTATGGCCAGCCCAATTTTATCTATGTAATTACTGTATACTGTATATGCCATACGGAAAAACGGAACAGAAACGGAAACACAACGGAAACAAAAAACAGAACAACGGATCCGTGAAAAACGGACTGCAAAGCACTGAAAAAGCCATACGGTCGTGTGCAATTGGCCTAAAATACTGTATATTGAACTTAAAGGGTTTCTATCACTTCATATGACATAATTAGCTGGCAGACACTAGCGATCTGCTAGTGTCTGCTCTGGCCAACCATCCTACTATAATCACTTGTGGGGCAGCAGTTTTGCTAAAAAACTAACTTTTATAAATATGCTAATGAGCCTCTAGGTGCTATGTGGGCGTCATTAGCACCTAGAGGCTCCGTCTACCTTCATACACAGCCACCGCCCAGCACGTCCCTCCAGCCCGCCCATGTCCTCCTCCGTGTGACGCAGCGGCCGAATTCTCGCGCATGCGCCGTGCGCGGCTGTATTCGGCGCATTAGAGATGTCTGAGCTCGGAGCGGTCAGACATTCAATGCGCATGCGCGGCTGTTCCGCGCATGCGCATTGAATGTCTGACCGCTCCGAGCTCAGACATCTCTAATGCGCCGAATACAGCCGCGCACGGCGCATGCGCGAGAATTCGGCCGCTGCGTCACACGGAGGAGGACATGGGCGGGCTGGAGGGACGTGCTGGGCGGCCGCTGTGTATGAAGGTAGACGGAGCCTCTAGGTGCTAATGACGCCCACATAGCACCTAGAGGCTCATTAGCATATTTATAAAAGTTAGTTTTTTAGCAAAACTGCTGCCCCACAAGTGATTATAGTAGGATGGTTGGCCAGAGCAGACACTAGCAGATCGCTAGTGTCTGCCAGCTAATTATGTCATATGAAGTGATAGAAACCCTTTAATAATAAAGCAAGATTGAGTTAGCTCCTCTGCTCCCCCTAGTGGACATCACGCAAATCTACAGTAAAGTCATTACCTGTAAATAAAATTCATTTTGCGCCAAAAAGATATTTTACTACTGCAAAAAGGTCATTTGGAAAAAGTATTTATTATTTTCTGTAATATTATCACAAGACAAAAACCTTCCTTGACAGATACAATTTCACAAAGTACAGAAACAAGACAAGCGTGATCCGTAATACTGACTGTTTAATAAAATATATATTTTTTTTTTTGCTTTTTTTGTTTTTTTGCAAACGACAAAATGAATGTTATAAAAAGCTAGTTCATGATTATCACCATGTGTGTTGTGGGGTGCAGTACCTGTCACGGCCTGTGATGGCGCTATTCTATAATGTCAATTGAGGCCTGAGCTCGATCACAATCATCATGTTCAAAAACGTATAACACAGCCGTACCTGCTGGAGGGAGTAGGACGCTTCCTATGCGTCTGGGTCTGGACGTAGCGGCGATTGGAAGTATCCAATGGAAGCAAGGTCACTCCCCTTTACCTTCAGCTATGCAGGGGGTGAACGAAAGTGGAAAATTCCTCGAAGAAAATGTAAATATATAGAGAATTGGCATCATAACAATATGACGTGAATATTCAACAAGATAATTTATATTCTAATATCGCCCCCATCCAAAGGATTTTTTTCTGAGACAGCGCCATCCCTCGTCATGGGCAGTGTCTGGTATTGCAGCTCACCCCCATTCACATGAATACAGAGGACCCAATTAATCCAAAATCTGAAATTTACGAAACAAGAAGCAGAAGATGGAGCAGAGATAATAGGCCTCATGCACACGAACGTTGTTTGTTTCCGTGTCCTTTCCGGGTTTTTTTGCGGATAGAATGCGGACCTATTCATTTCAATGGGTCTGCAAAAAATGCAGACAGCACACCGTTCTTTCTTCTAATCAAGTACCTGGGGGACACCCGCGGACCGTGCACCCGATAGCCATTATCAAGCACACAGTGTATGTCCGTTCCGTAGTCCCTCAAAAAAAAAAAATAGAACATGTCCTATTCTTGTCCGTTTTAGGCATTGTTACAATGGATCCGCAAAAAAAAAAAAAACGGATGGCATACAGATGTCACAAGTTTTTTTATGCCGATCTGCAATTTGTGGACCGCAAAACACATACGGTCGTGTGCATGTAGCCATATTCTAATATAGTTCAAGTTACCATTCTTCATTTTCAAAATCTTTGCTTGTTGTCAATGAATAGGAACCTTCTTGTTGACAGCTCAACGCTGAAATGCAAGCCTTTCTCCCACTGCTGCAATCTGTTGTAATGTAGACTAATTCCTCCTACATACACTGATACATGGTAACAAACCCTCAGTTGTGCTTGCAAACTTAGGTTCAGGGACAGGACAGGTGGAGTCTTCTGATTTAACCAAGGATATTTTCATTCACTGGCCGCAAGCATAGGTCTTGAAATGCAAAATTCATAATACCAAATACAATTGCATCCAGTCTAAGTAATGTTCTGTTAAATATCGGGGCAATGCAAATCTCTGATGATTTTTTTTTCTCTCACTGTATCAGTGCATGTAAACAGTATTAGCCTATACCACTGTAGCAAACCTTCAGCTGTGAAAACTATTGCACATTCAGGTATTCTCAGGTTTTCAGGCCTTAATCCATCATTGTGGAATTTGACTAGATACATTTTGGCTATCGATAAGATAAAGAAGAAATTAAATAATATGTGATATCAGAGTGAAATCATTGTGAAAATCAGAGTAAAGTCATTACTATAAATGGGCTGTTTCTGGTGGTGGCACCATGGCGTCTGTCACATACAGGCACTGTCATGGAGTGTCTCCTGATGTTGTAAAACTACAGCTCCCAGCAACCATAGTTCCTTGTTACCCACAGCAACCAATCAGAATCCACCTTTTATTTCTCCAGTGCAGTTTAGAAAATGAAAGCTGAACTCTGATTAGTTGCTTTAATTTTACCTCATGAGGCCTTCACAGAAGACAGGCAGCCATTTTAAAGGTATTCAACAGTCATATATGCAGTGATATCACTGAAGCCTACCCAGCCATCCCCAATAATAAAGAATGCCTCATGCCTCACTAATATAACAACTTCTCTGCACAGTTATAGCCTGCATTACCAGAATTTCTGAGATATTAGTAAAATGGCTGCCTCTCAACAGGTTTTGCATCAGTCACTTAATTTTTCTAAGATGGCTGCCAGATTGGAATAATTGGAAAATGTTTGTGTGAGGAACCCTTAAAAGGCTACTTTCACACTAGCATTGTTGGATTTCGGCAGGCAGTTCCGTTGCCGGAACTGCCTGCCGGATCCGGAAATCCGTATGCAAACGGAAATCATTTGTTTCTGGACCCAGTTCCGTCTGACAAATGCATTGAAATACCGGATCCGTCTCTCTGGTGTCATCCGGAAAAACGGATCCGGTATTTAATTTTTTCACATTTTTAAACGTCTGCGCATGCACAGACCGGAAAACCGGATCCGTCAATACGGCAATTTCGGTATTAATACATTTCAATGGAAATTAATGCCATATCCGGCAAGTGTTCTAGAATTTTGGACGGAGAAAATACTGCGGCATGCTGTGGTATTTTCTCCGGCCAAATACCGTAAAAGGGACGGAATGGAAGACATCCTGGTGCATACTGAACGGATTGCTTTCCATTCAGAATACATTAGGACCAAACTGATACGTTTTTTTCCCGGTATTGAGCCCATATGACGGAACTCAGTACCGGAAAACTTTAACGCTAGTGTGAAAGTACCCTTATAAGGCTAGGGCTACACGACGACATTTGTTGCACGACATTTTGTCACACCAATGTCGCGCAACAATTTTTATAATGGTAGTCTATGGTGTCGCACTGCAACATGCGACATGCTGCGACTGCAACACGACAGTCGCAAAAAAAACCATTGAAGATGGATTTTTTTTCGACTTATTATCGCGCAACACATGTCGTCGTGTAGCCCTAGCCTAATACCAGCATTGTGGGTGCAATGGCAGCTGCTAAATGGCCCCTCAATGCCCTCATATGGGCTCAAGATGGAGCTTGCCTTGAAATGCAAATAAGCATGACCCTGATTAGTAATGTCGGGTGTCTTTCAGATGAGAGGAACATGTAGCTTTGCATACAGCACACAATCCTTTTGGCCCCTTAACCGGGACTTTAGGGGCCCATACACTGGATAATATGGCTCCCACTAAGTTTGTTTTAGTAGGATTTCTAATATAAAGAAATCTGTCTATAAAAGAGGAGCTGGTGTAAAAACAAAAAAGTCAGGGGTTTATATAGAGACGATGCTCCATATTACACCCAAAATGGGGTATTCCTCCTGGCATTGGTTCACACCCTATCCTGCTTGGTTGTACCTCCTGTTTCAACCCTTTTAGAGCCAGGGGTTTTTTATTGTCCCCCCATAGCCATTAGCTACCTCTATAGAGGGTAGATTGCCCTTGGGGAATGAGAGAGGGCAAAATGGGGGCATCCACCATACCATGTATACTCATATTTAATGGATACTGATACAAGATGGTAAATTTGAGCTTCCAGACATGATTAGATTTGAAACATGGTAGAAAAATGAAAGATTTAGCCATCATCTCTATTCAAGGCGTGTACATTGTCTGCCCCAAGGTCACTGAAAATGGTATAAAATGATATATTTACAGAGCACGGTATGTATCTACATATATACAGTGCGTACCGAGACACAGAGAAAGCATAGATAACAGAGGACTAATGAGGAAGGTAGAACAAAATGGGTAAAAATTCTGATTACTGATAAGAAAGTCTAAAGTATAAAATATCTACAGTCACAAGAAAAAAATCTAAAAATTCTCAAGAGTCCCGTCCTCGTGGTCAATGTCTGGACCTTAGACGCGGCCTGGCTTGAATGAATCCTGTCATGAAATATATGACACAAGAGCAGGCAGGTGACCATTTTCTGGACTTCGGTCGTATTGTCACATAGAGCACAGCATCTTCTTGCAGTAACGGAAGCTGGAAAATGGAGCCACATCATTTTTCGTTGGTGGCCATGGGCTCATGTCTGGCGTGTCCAGCACACCCTGTGCCTCGTGGCTGGCTTAGTTATAGTTTTGTGTCTGTCTAACTAGGGTTCAGTTGACGGTGGACACCTGGCTGTGGTGCAGACTGAACTCCTTGGCTTTAAGACGTAGGCTGGCGATGCTGTCGGCCATGTTGACACCTTGGTTAGGCAGTGTTGTAGGAACAGAGTTGGTGTTCGGGTTGTAAGGCGGCAAACTAGTGCTGGTGGAATTAAAGGAAACAAGGTTTTTAGTCACATATGCAAATATTGGAAACTTTTTGAAAACTATTATTGTGAATTCATGAAAAAATTCACTATTCAAAATAAAAAGTTAAAGCTTCATGGCAACTGTCTTAAAATCGAAACTATAGAAATTTCATTGTGGAGATGGGTAAACTATGGTATAGATATAAGGGGTGCAGAGGTATCAGTCACAATCGGACACTGGTGCTAGAGGGGGCCCAAAAGCTCCTAGCACATAAGACACCATTGAGTGCTGCATGGTAGGTGGGGGTACTGATATATATGTTGGATTACATTTCACTCATTTTATGCTAAAAGTCATTTTTTTCTATTGATCTTTATTAACAAAAATTCAGCCGTTCTGTCACAAAGGGTTAACTGTTTAGCCGTGTGAATCATACTTTCACTTTGTGCCCGTCATCTAATAAACCTTCACTCTAAATTACTAAAAGGTCACAAACACTTATTTAAGCCACATTCTTATCAGTGAGATAGGAATTAAGCTATAATGAGTATTTAGGAGGTCAGAGAGCTGCCTGACAGAACATAGTAAGACCAAAGATCCTGCTACTAGAGAATCTCAAAGCTGTACAGAGAAAGGGGCTCAACATGTTTAATAAAGATCAATTGAAAAAAATCCTTTTTTTTTTTTAGCTCAAAATGAGTACAATAATTAAAAAATGCCTCCAAAGGTGTACATAGCTTTTAAAGTGATGGTTCTTTGAGACATGTCAAAAAATATCTTAAGTGGAAGATCCCCACTGATTGCAGAACTCTTCTGCTGGGCTTTTAGGCCTAGTTCACACGATCGTTTTTTTTGCGAGTGTACGGGCCGTTTTTTTTGTTCCGTATACGGTCCGTATACGGAACCATTCATTTCAATGGTTCCGCATTAAAAACAGAATGTGTTCCGTAAGCATTTCGTTTCCGTATTTTTGTTTTTCCGTTTCGTTGAAAGATAGAACATGTCCTATTATTGCCCACAAATTACGTTCCGTGGCTCCATTCAAGTCAATGGGTCCGCAAAAAAAAACGGAACACATCTGGAAATGCATCCGTATGTCTGCCGTATCCGTTCCGTTTTTGCTGAACCATCTATTGAAAATGTTATGCCCAGCCCAATTTTTTCTATGTAATTACTGTATACTGTACATGGCATACGGAAAAACGGAACAGAAAAACGGAAAGGAAACGGAAACACAACGGAACTTAAAAACGGAACAACGGATCCGTGAAAAACCGACCGCAAAAAACTATAAAAGCCATACGTTCGTGTGAACTAGGCCTTAGTTCAGAGATCTTTAATTGAGCAATTGGTGGGCAATCTCCAGTGATGTCCTATTCCAACATGGCAGAAGATGTACAGAAGGCAAGACCTAATTTTAAGTTACTGGCCTTCTAAAAGGGAGTTTTCTTTGCCACAAGTACCTCCCGCCACCCAATTTTGAGGACATGTTTTCATATTGTTACCCAGCAACGTTAATTCTAATTCACAAAATGTAGGGGTTATGTTACCTGTAGCTGTTTGAGTTCCAAGACAGGAAGTCTGGTGCCATGCTGGTTGGTCGGGGGCTGATCTGCTGCTCCACAATGGGGTCTTGACTGTATGATTTTAGGAGAGAGGAAGACCGGCTGGCCAGCATAGCCCGTTCGTTCCTACGAAACTTGGCTCGTCTATTCTGAAACCAGACCTGTGAATACAGATGGAAAACCTTATTGCAATAACCGTTCGGCAATCCACATCAAAGTGGACCTATCACACATCGGGTAGACAATATACTGTATGTTGTACAATGGATTTCGTGGAAGGTCATAGGTAGTGCCTCCATGTCATATTAGACATTGTCTAGGCTAAAACGACCCGGCAGATTTAAAGTACATGAACCCCATTTTCATGAAGCATTTAAAATCATCACTTATCCATATGACGGATGAAAAATATCTGATCAGTAGGATCCAATGGTGATCCAGTGTCCCCTGTTTGAATGGAGCTATGATCAGGTATGCCACTGCTGCTCCATGCAAAGCCAGTAACAGTGCGAAGCGATCCCTATATAACGCTAGCCTAACAGCTAGTACGGTAGAGAGGAGTGGGATGTATATAAATAATATAGTGGCAAGTGGGGACCTATATAGCAGATATATATCACTATGAGCAGTACGCTCAGTATATGTACCACCAGTGGAGAAACCAAGCAACCACTAGGATATGATAATCTCAGAAGGTTGAACCCAAACTAGATGGAAACCTATATGTAGAGGAACGCTGAAATGTATGTGGCCCACCAGTCTGGTAACCAAACAAGCACTAAGGGTCAGTTCACGTGGCTGATTTTCAAAATATCAGTGTGAAAAATCTGTGCAGATTTTTATGCCCCAAAATAACGCATTTTTAACGCTTTTTTTGTAAGTGTTTTTCAGGCAGATTTTGTTACTTAAATTCTATAGTACTTTCCCCATGCGCAAAAAACGTGTGTATGTGCACATCTCCAATGGTGCCATTTTTTCTGCTAATCATTACTTTGAATGGAAAAATCGGCGCTGATGCTGCCCTAAGATAGGACATACTGTTTCTTTTTTATACACTTAATTTTTTTACACGTGGAAGTGCGGCATCCCATTGAAATGAGGGCTGTTTTGAGGATTTTTTTCCCCGCAGATTTAGAACTGATTTTGAGGCAGAAACGCTTCAAAATCACAGTGAAAAAACTCTGTGTGAACTGGCCCTAATGACAATAGTGTCACATAATTAGACCCAAGCCCGACGCGTTTCCTTTTATTAGTTTATGGGGTTCATCAATGGCAACTAAAGTAACAGGGCTGTGTAGATAGAAAAAACATATAGTCGATTAAGGCCTCATGCACATGACCTTTGTTGTGTTCCGTTCCGCAAAACGGGGTTCCGTTGTTCCGTGATCCGTTTCCATTTTTGTTTCCGTGTGTCTTCCTTTATTTTTGGAGGACCACCAGACATGAAGGAAAGTAAAAAAAAAAGTCTAAGTCAAGTTTGCCATGCAAATTATAGGAAAAAAACGGACGCGGAAGACAATCTTTTGTGCCTCCGCGTTTTTTCACGGTCCCATCGACTTGAATGGGTCCGCGAACCGTTTTGTGTGAAAAAAATAGGACATGTTATATTTTTTGGACGGACTGGAACCACGGATCACGGACGCGGATGACAAACGGTGCATTAGCCGAGTTTTCAATGGACCCATTGAAAGTCAATGGGTCCGCAGAAAATCACGGAAAACGGAACAACGGACACGGAATAAAACAACGGTTGTGTGCATGAGGCCTTGCACAGATGTATGTAGACTTTCATCTACCCCCACATGGTCTGTACAACAAGTGCACACTAGTCCTGATGTAGAGGGCAGAATATACTGTGTTACCCACGGTGACAACCATAGTATATGCGGTACATTGTGCAACAACATAGAGCGCAGGATAAATACTCTTATATTGCCAATAAATGCTCTGTAAAATGATACTCATGAGAAAGATACAATCATTCCCAATTAGGCACAGAGTGCAAGTGCACGACCAGACACAAGAAGCAGGATACTGAGCAGATATTACAGTCAGATCTCAGAGTGAAGAATCAGACGTATGCGCTGGTCATAATCACTGTATGCACTGATGAGCGGCAGGGGCTATATTCGAACTCGCGATATTTCACTAATATTTTGTAGAATATTCGTCATGTATTCGCGAATTTCGAGAATTCGAGATTATTTTATTGAATGCGATAAATCGGCAATGTAAAAATCGCATAATGCGAATTCGTAACGCGATATACAGGCGTGGGTCACTTTGGCTACATTTTTTCAAGCTGGTATAAGTTTCCTGAGACTGGAGAAAATGGTCGGCACGGCAGAACATTAGAATAGCTTTATACGCAGATAGAGTCAAGTGCTCCAATATATTCGCGATTGCGCTAATCGGCAGTGATTAGAATATTTTTTCGCACTACGTGCAACTTGACATTTTACAGATTACTGATTGGTGCACTAAGTATTGTTGTGAACTTGACATTGCTTCCTTCTCATTGGAAGCAGAGAGGAATCATGTGTTCAGTTGGAAAAAAAAATGCAGAATATTCGATATAACGAATATAGAGCACTATATTCTAAATATTCGCGAATTCTCGAAGTGGCGATATTCGCGATACAAAATTTGCTATTCGAATATTCGTGCTCAACACTAGTAGCCAGACATGTAGTGATAGTGAACATAGCAGAAATGTGCCAGCAACAATTTGCATGGGTAAGGAAAAATGGAGTGTGGACAATGTCACAGATACTTAGGTAGGTCCGATGCTGGTGATGCCGGTATAGTTGTGGCCGAGAGGGGACTCCCTCCTTCGTGGCAGCTAAGTATCGTGATATCATTGGGATACTCTCCATGGCTTATGCTTTGAGGGACCTATTTTATCATTTAGCAATTTGGATATTCCTCTATGGTGTTCATTGTCTTAAAAAGGTTATATTTTAGGGAGGGTCTCTTTTTATTTTCGGCGAACTTTTATTAATGCTGTAAGTAATATGTCCAGTTTGAGGACTGTCGAACCTCAATGTCTATTTTCTGCAACCAACACCTTAATAACGTGAAGCATGAAGCTGAGGGTCAAATCAATGCAGTAGTCATTCCCTTTTCCTGACTAACAAGAGGTCTCTTAATATTTTTTGGAGACTTTATACTAGGTAATTAATACCCTAATAAACTAAGCTGGTGGGTGCTGTTGTACCCACTGAATAGACCTTCAAATTTTCAGTCGGCAGTGGGCATGCTCAACCGTTCAACCATTCAAATGGGGTCCCAGAAATCGGACCCCCGTCAATAGGACACTTAAACACCTATTCTGTAGATGCAAACCCTTGTAGATAGTCATATCCATTATAAACAAGTACTGACCTGTACCCTGGCTTCACTCAGGTTAACCCGTCTGGCCAAATCTTCTCGGACAAAGGCGTCAGGGTAGTGAGTTCTCTCGAACACTCTCTCCAGGGCTTGCAACTGGCTGCTATTGAAAGTTGTCCTGTTCCTCCTCTGCTTCTTCTTAATCCGAGCACTCTTCGCACATCCCGAGAGGGAGCTTTCACCTGAAATACAAAGTAGTCTATGGTAACATTTTCCAGGAGTGTTTTCCTTTTTTTTTTCTACCAGAAAACGCATTTGTTTTCCATGTCCGTTCTGTTTTTTTTTTTTGCCGCCCGTATGCAGAACCATTCACTTCAATAAATCCGCAAAAAAAAAAACATGGAAATGACTCAGTGTGCATTCTGTTTCCGGATATCCGCATGGCCGTTTTGCAAAAAAGAGGGAACATGTCCTATTCTTGTCCGTTTTGCGGACAAGGATAGGCATTGTTACAATGGATCCGCAAAAAAAAAAAAAAACAGATGCAATACGGATGTCACACGAAAGTCATCCATGTTTTTTGCGGATCCGTGTTTTGTGGACTGCAAAACACATACGGTCGTGTGCATGAGCCCTTAATGAAATGGAAATTATTTGAACAAACAGGGTTTTTTTTTAATCCTTAAAAAAAAAAAAAAAGAAAAGTGTCAGAAATTAAAGGTAAAATAAAAAATAAAACAAATCTATCCGATTTGTTAAAATATACCTTATATACTATAATATAATTCAGTTTATATAATAATTTGCAATTATGATTATTTATTCTGCATTATTTATTTTTATATAATTATTATTATATAATATTATATTGTTACATAGTTACATAGTTAATACGGTTGAAAAAAGACATAAGTTATATATTTTATATATTTTTCATTCCCTTAAATCCAAATAAGCAGCTATAAATTAAAGCTAATCTAAAAAAAATCTATAAACAAATCTATAAAAATCTACAACTGACTTGTTAAACTAAACTATATGATGTATACTATAATATAATTCTATTTATGTAATAATGGTTTAGTAATCATTATTTATTCCATATGATTTTCATATAATTATTATTGTTTGCGTTATTTATTCTTTTATAGTTCTTAAAGAATTTTTTATCCCTTTTTTAGTTTTTTTTTTTGTTGCAAATTATATGCGAAATAATAATAATAAGATAAATATCAGTTTTAACCCGGCCTTACACTTCAATGAATACTACATAAGCCCTATACAACTTCCCGAAATTATTTCATTTCCGCCAGCAGAGGGCAGCAGTTTTGGCTCGGTACATGTCACATTCTTATGTAACGGACATTAATTTTCTTTGTTTCACATACACGAAAAAGAATTAGCATGAAACTTGAGCTGGAGCCCGAGTACATTAATTTCCTGTAATATGGTTTAGCTCGACGTACAAAGCAAAAAATAAAAAATAAAGTGCCCTCGGATGACATTCTTCTTACGCGATTGTTATAATTCCTTTGTTATTTCCATACATTTTTTTTTTTTTCTTCTATAATTAGTTGCGCTGAGCATGTATACAAATCATCAGATGTTCAGTACATCGTGTACCGCATCCCACTACTCAGTAGGCAGTTGACATGCTTCCACAGTATTGGCATAAAAGAGCGATGTACATACAGTACATACACCACCCTGCATATTCTATGACTATGTATGTACCATCAATACACAGATGACTCTTATTCGACAGAGGACATCTTGCAACCATTATATATAAATTACACTGCTAAAAAAACTGATGTCTCAGATTACCGGAGGTCAGACTACCGCTGATCATGTATTAAATAATGGGAATAGCCCTTTAAGAAAGACTTTACAACTTTGAACTTCATACAGAATAGGTCTATGTTCACACTATGTTTGTTTGTAAGCTCGCCGCATGCACATACATATATTTTTTTGGGCTATGAGTCGATAGTCTTAATTTCAGGAGCTAGGGGAGTTCCTGACAACAATTCCGTTGTCTGTTTCCAATCCCAACCCGAAAAAAATGTAAATTCAGCTCTGGGATATAATATAGCCTGTAACTCAGAATCAGATGTATAAAAACAGTTGGTATTTTTCTCAATGTCGATCGGTCCTCAGGCTGGCAAAACCACAGTGTAGGAGGGTTATCAATACTAGTGCAAGGTACAATTCCACCATTCATATATGAGAAACCTTTGCAAAAAATTGAGCAAAAAGTTGCCCCTATAGCGTTAATGCAATCAATACATGAAAACATAAAACTGACGCATTTTGTTAAAAACCTCCCTCCCGGTTACCTCTCTATTACTTATATTACACAAAACCTTGTTACAACGTTCAGCAAATAGAATTGGAATTCGATGCCCACAACATAAACCATGACATAATGTCTCCAGGTTTCCCCCCCCCCCCCTCCTGGGATCATGGTCTACATCCCAAGACTCCCTGAGCATCATGTTATCTCTCAGTTCCTGAAGGTTTGTGCAAAGCAGTGTCAGTTGTCTGAACTTAACATATGATACATATTATTCACAGTCAGGATACGGAGAGAGGAATGACATGTCAACCAGAGCTCCAGCAGAAAAGAGGCTCAATTTGGGGCTACCATTCCCAAAAGCAAAACACATGCTGTTACGGAAGGCATCTACATGGACATCAACTCTTGCAGTTCTATGAGAACATTGTCACATGCAAATACCAAACCATCAAGGTGATCCATCCAGAAGATATTAACATTTGGAAAATCAGGACCATTGGTCACAATAAGGGACATGTTTCATAGTGGCCTCAAGGAGGCACCATTGTTAGATTGAGAACTTTGAACCTGTTTAGTCCATTTCAAACTAAGTACCAAATAGTTATGACTGTGGATGAAAACGTATATACTACATAATCATGTCTGAAAGTAAATTTTTCTAAAAATCTGATTAATAATGCTCTAAGAAATATGTCGGGTTTGAGTACAGTCAAGCCCCACTGTCCGTTTTCTGCCATCAGGTCTTGAACACTTTGATAATATGAAGCAGACCGGGTACTAGGGATGTGGTGCCTAGCATCAGTCAATCTCTTTGCCTTGATGAACTGGCATGAAGCTAAGAATACCAGACACAACCTCTGAGAAGGGTGGTGCTGTTTTCAGAAAACCAGCCCCCACGCACCCCCCAAAATGGACCTTTTGTATTTATTCTTCTACAATTCCTTTAAAGTGGCAAGTAGACTGTTAATAGGACAGTGTAAATCAATCTCTCTGCAAAACCTGTCTTATTAGAAAGCCCACCAACAGAGTTCGGGGGGAGGGGGGGGGGCAGTCTGATGATAGGGATATGTAGGTGTTGGTAAACTTCTCGCTGTGTATGGCTTTATGTAGCCATATTACATCCATCGCATACATTACATTCCATATTAAAAGTTGGAAGGATCCATCCTCTGGGAAACAACGTTGCCTTCACTAAATGCTTCCAGCTTCGAGTCCAACGAGTGTTATATTGAATTCCATAGTCTGCACCGATGGAGTTATAATGTAAGTGTTATGAGCTGCAGAGAAGGTTTTCCTTCCTCGCTGCTTTATGAGGCTGAGCAGGGGTGAGTTAAGACTCCCTGATCTTGGCCAGCATTCATAATGCCCCCTCCTACTGAAAAACTAATAACTCTCTAATGCTCCACTCAGAATGTCTGACATTAGATTTTTATTTTAATACACAATAAGTTCTTTACCCCAAGAATATTAATATAAATAGCTAACCTAATACTCTAGGTATTTTGCAATAAATAGTAAGAACATCTCCCAAAGTTCATTCTTCAGGAGGCCAAGTTCCTCACCCAAAGCTCCTTTTAAGTCTGGTCAAAGCTGCACTAGTAGTTCTGTAGGAACAATGGGGCTCCCTAAAAGCAGATGTAGCTAATATAGACCCCTGCTAGCCCAGATAGCCCGCCACTTTATGGCAGATGTATCTACAATAGTCCTCCACTTGGCAGATGTAGGTAACAAAGAACTAAACTTCATAAAACAGTACTCCACTCTAGTAACATAGTAACATAGTACACTCTGGGGCAGATATAGCTACTATAGTACTCCACTTCATACCAGATCTATCTAAGATAGTGTTCCCTTCAAGTCAGATGTAGCATAGTCCTCCACAAGTCAGATGTAGTTAACAAAGTAGTCAATTTTAATGCAGATCTATTTATGATACTCCTTCACTTTAAGTCAGATGTAGCTAAGATAGTCCTCCACTTCAAGTCAGATATAGCAAGATAGTCCTCCACTTCAAGTCAGATGTAGCTAATATAGTCCTGCACTTGAAGTCAGATATAGCTAAGAAAGTCCTCCACTTCAAGTCAGATATAGCACAGTCCTCAACTTCAAGTCAGATATAGCTAGATAGCCCTCCATTTCAAGTCAGATGTAGCTAAGATAGTCCTGCACTTGAAGTCAGATATAGCTAAGAAAGTTCTCCACTTCAAGTCAGATATAGCTAAGAAAGTTCTCCACTTCAAGTCAGATATAGCTAAGAAAGTTCTCCACTTCAAGTCAGATATAGCTAAGTTAGTCCTTCACTTCAAGTCACATGTAGCTAAGATAGTCCTCCATGTCAAGTAACATGTAGCTAAGATAGTCCTCCATGTCAAGTCACATGTAGCTAAGATAGTCTTCCATGTCAAGTCACATGTAGCTAAGATAGTCCTCCATGTCAAGTCACATGTAGCTAAGATAGTCCTCCATGTCAAGTAACATGTAGCTAAGATAGTCCTCCATGTCAAGTAACATGTAGCTAAGATAGTCCTCCATGTCAAGTCACATGTAGCTAAGATAGTCCTCCATGTCAAGTAACATCTAGCTAAAATAGTCCTTCACTTCGAGGCAGATGTAGCTAATACAATCCTCCACTTAAAGTAATGTGTATCGATGATAGTCCTCTACTTCAAGGCAGATGTACCTAAGATAGTCCCTTATTTCAAGGCAGATGTAACTTATGTGGTCCTCCTCTTTAGGTCAAAGCTATATCTTGTGGACTGAATGAGACCTTAACATCCAGGCATGAATCTCTTATTAATAAGCAGACCAACCAGCAAAGGTGAGGTAGATTTAGTAGGGTCTGATCCATAACGTAGAAGTTTGCTAGTGTTAGGACCACTATAGCTTCAGCACTCTGCAATAGGGCACGACCGCTAGTCCACGGCACATTAATGGAAACCCGTTTTTTTAAAAAAATGTAATCCCCAACGTCTTATTGCATGAAGGCTTGGACTTATCACTGGAACTAGACTGACTGGTTAGGCCATGAGGCACTACCAGAGTGCCTGGCAGCTGAAGAACCCAATGCAGATGATGGATCCCACCGGCAACCACGAGTGGATAAGCAGCAGAAGAAAAGTGAGAATTTCAGGATGCAAACCTGGATTTTAAAAGTGCAGAAGCCACAGTCCAGTATGACATGGTAGCTAAGTAGATCGGGAACCTATCTGCCAAAGATACACCAAGGATGGAAGGTGACAAATGGAAACAAGCAAACCTGCAGTATTGTGGATCAATACTGGAAGAGAAATACATTTCACATCTGCACTTGCAGTATCATATATTGGCCACTGGGTGGCGATACAGAAAATTCAAGCCAATGTATAGCACAGCGCAACTTTACCAACTCTGGCAAATTTAACCAAAATGGAAAATCCAGTGAACACAGAATGAACCCGATTATAAATCCATACATTTGTTCCTAGTATGATGTAACGCCATAATTACAAGAAGTGTGAAATAACCTTAGGCTATTTTAACCATGACAGCTGCTCTTTATGGCCGGATAATTGGACCTTGCACCAAATAAAGTTTTTTTTTGCTTTATGAAACAAACATAATACATATTTTTTTTCTTCCCTTTTTACGTGTGTGGTCTTTACTCGACTTGGTGTTTTTTTTTGTTTTTTTTTAAAGGAACAGCCATGGGGTTAAGGTTGAGGGCGCTGAAAGGATTTCCGTACCTGTACAATACTACGGGGACGTTCTGCGTGAGAGATTTTTGGTGTATAAAACGGTAATGCCTTGAAAGTGTAGCTATTCGACTCGGCTATGTTAACACTTCGACTCTATAAATAATGGCTAATCCTTAGGAATTATCGCTTCAGTACAACACCCCAGTGAGACGGCTTGTGGAATAACTGTGACACCGAACCCCAGAGCAGGGGCTGAGGGCAATACAACATGGCGGAAAAGGGTTACACGTACTATTTATAGCTTTTTAAGGCAAGCTTTTGTTGTCATGAGGGTGCGGGTCCTATGAGAGGAAAAGAAAACTATAAATCTTCCCCCAAATCTAAAAATAAACAGAGGCCGGGCCCGCGCTATGGGAGTGTATTTCACTGTTTATTATTCTCTTGAAGGCGATGAGGGTATAATGCGTCCTTTCGCAGGCATTCCCCCCTTCTTTAACCCGTCACCAGATCCGCCATTTAATTAATTAACAGCTCCAGTGGAAAATAAACTGGAAATCCGATAGCGGACGATGACAGGTGAGGAAAAATAAGCTAATTCTAATGGGTCTCTCCGAGGATTTTACAAATTAACACAGCGTGGCGCTCGCATGAAGCGGCCCGGTGACCACCTCGCGTAGGAGACATGGAGGAGGATGATGTAACGACCTGCATGCTGTAAAAATACGGGCAGCAATAACTAATCATAAACCATGACCAAAATGCAGGATAATGACTGGTAGAGGTCTACTTAGACCTATGGGGTCTGACACATTGGGCCCCATGGAGCAGAACTGAGTGACAGAAGAACAGGCCTTGCTGTAAATGGCAACCAATCAAAGCGCAGTGTCAGAGCGGAAAACTGAACTCTGATTGGTTGATGTGGGTAACAAGGCCTGTTCGTTTGTCAGTTTTTAAGAATGAGGCCTTAGGCCTCCTGCACGCGACCGTTCTTTTCCCCCGTTTACTGGCCGTTTTTTTGCGTTCAGTATACGGTCCGTATATGGAACCATTCATTTCAATGGTTCCGCAAAAAAAACCTGAATGTACTCCGTATGCATTCAGTTTCCGTATTTCCGTTTTTCTGTTCCGTTTAAAGATAGAACATGTCAAATCACGTTCCGTGGCTCCATTCAAGTCAATGGGTCTGCAAAAAAACGGAACACATACGGAAATGCATCCGTATGTCTTCCGTTTCCGTTCCGTTTTTTGTGGAGCCATCTATTGAAAATGTTATGCCCAACCCAATTTTATCTATGTAATTACTGTATACTGTATATGGCATACGGAAAAACGGAATAGAAAAACGGAACAGAAAAACGGAAACAAAAAACGGAACAACGGATCCGTGAAAACTAGACATTTATGAATGAATCGCCAGCAGTCTGCAATAATCTGGGCGCTGCCAGTTGGAGGTGTGCCACTGTCCGTGACACTGGCAACGCTGATTGGATTAGACATCTAGTAGGAATAATGGAGGAATGGCACAACATAGAGTCATAAGAATAGATGCTAAAGAATTGTTATTACATGGGGGATGCAAGTAGTTACTAAGGCTACTTTCACACTAGCGGTTTTTGCGGATCCGTGATGGATCTGCAAAAAAAACTTCCGTTACAATAATACAACCGCATGCATCCGTCATGAACGGATCCGGCTGTATTATGTCTTCTATAGCCAAGACGGATCCGTCATGAACTCCACTGAAAGTCAATAGGGGACGGATCCGTTTTCTATTGTGTCAGAGAAAACGGATCCGTCCCCATTGACTTACATTGTGTGTCAGGACGGATCCGTTTGGTTTCACTTTGTCAGGCGGACAGCAAAACGCTGCAGGCAGCCTCCAGAGCGGAATGGAGACTGATCGGAGGCAAACTGAGGCGTTCTGAGCGGATCCTTTTCCGTTCAGAATGCCTTAAGGGCAAAACTGATCGGTTTTGGACCGCTTGTGAGAGCCCTGAACGGATCTCAGAAACGGAAAGGCAAAACGCCAGTGTGAAAGTAGCCTAAAACAGACATGTCAGGAGAGGCGACAGAAGACATTTGAAGACGTGCAAAAGTGTAGCGACTTATAAAACGTTTCCTATTATTGTAACCCTCAAGACTTTTTAAGTCCTGCACCTCTTTTATGGAAATTTTCCAAAGCCCTTTAGAAATAAGGACTACTCTAGGACAGGCATGCTCAACCTGCGGCCCTCCAGCTGTTGTAAAACTACAACTCCCACAATGCCCTGCTGTAGGCTGATAGCTGTAGGCCAGGGATGGCCAACCTGCGGCTCTCCAGCTGTTGCAAAACTACAACTCCCAGCATGCCCAGTCTGCCTACAGCTATCAGTCTACAGCAGGGCCTGGTGGGAGTTGTAGTTTTACAACAGCTGGAGAGCCACAGGTTGGCCAGCCCTGCTGTAGGCTGTTCGGGCATGCTAGGAGTTGTAGTTTTGCAACAGCTGGAGGGCCGCAGGTTGAGCATGACTGCTCTGGGATATACTACTAGTAATGTCATTGTCCACTATCTCTAGAACGGACACCGCAAAGTGAAGTAGAACGCACCGTGCATGAGCGGCCTCCCTCCATCCATTTCTATGGGAGTGCCGAAAAACAGCCAAGTAGTGTGCTCAGGTATTTTCAGAAGTTCCATTGAAATGAATGGGGAGCACACCGCGCAAGTGCAGCCACGGCGCCAGAGCTTGGCTATTTTCAGTAGTCCCATAGAAATGAAAGAAGGGCGGCTGTGCATGTGCAGCCCGCTCTCCTCCAATTTTTGGACTCCGTTCTAGAGATAGGTGCGGGTCCCAGCATCTATCAGACATTGGGGGCATATTCTAGTGATATGCCCCCAATGTATGAGATGGGCCGAACCCTTTAATAGAGGGGGGTCCTCTGTTCAGGAGCCTCAGAGTAGAGAGCGGTTACTCCTTGCCCTGGAGGACCTGTCCTGCTCTGCATTACACAGACATCCTATTGATGTGAATAAGCACTGTGTAATGCTTAATTTGCCCTGTGGTGGCGCTGCAGGGAAGCAGAACACTTACTGCCAGGTTTCCTAACAGATTAGAGCTGATGACTGGGGATCCATGAAAACGTTACAATCAACTTATTGTCAAAGGACTCTCCCATCAAGCCATCATGGAGGAATTGTCCAAAGTGGACCACCCCTTTAAGGTGTGTGTTATATTATACATAGCCTCCCCCGTTTGCTTTGGTGGCAAAATGACTATAACATTTCCTACTATGGCTGGTATCTGCCCCTGGCAAACCATAGCATATGGGTTAATATGTTCTGTATTTGTAGAGCTAAAGGTTGGGGAGACAGTTGACGCCACTATGTCGCCCCATGGTCCACATATACCTGGGGACCTGAAAACAGCGCCACACCTATCCAAAGGTTGTGCGTGGTATTTTAGCTTAGCTCTGTTGAAGTGACTGCGGCTAAACTGCAGTACCCGACCCCACCTGTGGTCAGGGGTGGTGCTGTTCTTGGAGGAAAATAGCCATGCTATAATTTACAAGAAACAGCTCCTCATCTGTTTACGGCTGGTATTGCAGCTCATCCCCAATCATGTGACACCGCGATGGCAGATCAGATGACTGACCTCACGGCTAAACTGTTAGGTCACATGTCTGACAGTGGGCGGAGCTAAGCCACTGACTACAGTACAGTATATGCAACGGTGAGAGTTTTGGATGTGATTTGCGCTAAAGACATAATATAGCTAAATCAGCACAAAAAGTAGGAAAACTAGAGAATTTACAAAGATTCATAAATGTTTATGTAGATGGGAATGGTGAAGTCTTGCATGTGGAATTACACTTTAATTTTAAAGGGGGCGTCCGACATTTGAAAAATTGTCTTTTTTTTTTTTTTTAGAAAGAGGACCACTTTTGGTCATGCTATTGCAGTGCATCTCCTTCCAAGTCAACGTGGCCGAGCTGCAATACCAGAAACAGACCATGGACACAAGTGTGGCGCTGGAAAACCCCAGACCCGATCCGGTGAAATATAAGATGTGGGGGAGACCCTTTTAAGTCCAGCTATATATCATTTAAGCTGCTCTGCCTGTAAAGTATTTTTATTTGACAGGATGAAGTGCTATCCTCGCATCAGGAGATGGATGACGTCGCTTTTATTTATAATCTTAATCAGAATCATTTGTCATGATGGGTAATATTCCTGACCTTTTCCTACTGCATGGAAATACATTCGTCAAAAGTTTTATGAACCGTCACTACAGAAATGTGATTGTCTCAGGATTACAAAAAACGTGGCAGGCTCCTTCCAAAAACAGCACCACCCCTGCCTGTAGGTTGCATGTGGTATTGCAGCTAAGACCCATTTACTTCAATGGAGATGAGATGCAATATCACACACCACCTTTGGACATGGATGGTGCTGTTTCTGTTTCTGGAAGAAAGCAGCCATGCTTTTATAATCCTGAACAACCCCTTTAACTAGGGCATTACTTTCCCTACCATTGTTCTCCCTACAACAGGATACAGTTGCTGTTTATGGAGCTTATATCTTACCCACGAATGCCTTCAGGACATCATGACTGCCTTCTACTCTTTCCATTGACAGATTGCAGGCGCCGGTTTACTCTGGCGATGGAGCCAAGAAGAACAGCCATGGGCAATATGATTTCTGCTATTCAAATTACTACCACTTGTAAAATAAGAGATTCGCCTGATACCCGTAGGTATATATAAAAGGCAATCTCTGTGAATACAGTTCCCTAACAGACAATAGAGAGGCTTCTGTTAAAGGGGTTGTCCACTTTTTGATAGAAAGGTCCCTCCAAGATAAGAAAGCATTCAATTGTGTGGTTTCTGTTAAAGGGGTTGTCCAGTTTTTGATAGAAAGGTCCCTCCAAGGACCCGCAGCTACACGTATATTCCTCAACTATAAACTTCTAAAAGAGATCTCAGCAGAAAGTGTTTGTTTCCCCTGCAGCGCCACCACAGGGCAAGTGAAGCATTACATGGCTCTCACTGAAATCAATATAAAGCACAGACAGGCTGGGTCCTCCACAGTGAGAGACACACTCTATGGGGGGGAATTCATCATTGCCCCCACGCCAGTTTTCTGGCATAAAAAAGTTGCAAACACAGTATTGGTGACGGTTTTAAATGCCGCTAGTGTTTTTCCTCTGCACTTAGGAGCGTGGCAACAATGGGGAGGGGCGGGGCCAGCCCTCCCCTATATTTATATTCCTTTAAGGCCTCTTTCACACGACCGTATGGCTTTTTCAGTGTTTTGCGGTCCGTTTTTCATGGATCCGTTGTTCCGTTTTGTGTTTCCGTTTCTGTTCCGTTTTTCCGTACGGCATATAAAGTATACAGTAATTACATTGAAAAAATTGGGCTGGGCATAAAATTTTCAATAGATGGTGTCGCAAAAACCGAACAGATACGGATACGGAAGACATACGGATGCATTTCTGTATGTGTTCTGTTCTTTTGCGGACCTATTGACTTGAATGGAGCCACGGAACGTGATTTGCGGGCAATAATAGGACATGTTCTATCTTTCAACGGAACGGAAATACAGAAACGAAATGCATACGGAGTACATTCTGTTTTTTTTGCGGAACCATTAAAATGAATGGTTCCGTATATGGAACTCGAAAAACGGCCCGTAAGCGAAAAAAATAATAAACGGTCGTGTGAAAGAGGCCTAAGCCAGTTTTTTCAGGCCTAAAAGGAGACCTAAATCTAAACCTAACTGGCGTAGATTTCAGTTTAGGTGTACGGACTGCCGGAGGTTACGCCTAATTTATGACGAGGTGTGCAGCCTCTGGCAGCGCATGGGGATATCATTTCCTCTCCTACGTGTTCACTCTCCGCTCTAACAGATGAGCAAATTCTGAATGGGGGACCCCTTTACTAACTCAAAATTCTCAAATTTAGAATTTAGGAAATTTTCCAGAAGGCAAGCAGATATCTTCCGCCTCTTCCTTGTTTGGACACTGGTGCACTGTAACAAACTGCAGCTGTGAGAAAGCAAGACTACGCTAGGATAATGTCTGACTGTAAAGTAGAGATCTTGAAAATGATGAGGAATTAAACCTCGCATTAGTAATTAGGTACCTGCCTGGAATACATAATGGAGATAAGCCCCCCCCCCCATGTGAGCGTTTTATACCGTGGCCCGGTTTCTGGCATGGAAGGGGTTAGCCACGGACTTGCAGACTAGTGAATCAGAAAGGAAGGGGATGTGGGTTAGTGATCATGTTGCACAAAAATGTTCTCATGGATTTTTCACCTCCTTAGCCGTGAGGGGAATGGAGCCGCTGACAGGAATGACTGCCCTCCCCGCTAAAACCTTTGCTGCCACCGCAGCTGCTCTTAGGGAAACACAGCTTTTATTATACCTGGACCACAACTGATGCCTGTAATGCACTTGATGATAATTGCTTTTGCTGGAACTAGTCTCCAATTAGTAAAAGCAACATTTACAGTACAAAAAGTGGGCAGCTATGAATGGCGGCAGCGGTGGCAGCCGCTGGGGCTCTACAACACTAGGCGGCTTATGCATGCACAGTCATGACAGGGGGACGACGACACTATTTTTAACCTGAACCCTTATCGAAAAAAACAAAAGGGGTTTTGGTGGAGTGCATTATACATGCTGAGGGCAGGTCATCAAGACTGACTGCTTTCTACGAAGCCCACCATCCACACGCCACGCCGCCCCCCTTTCGCTGACAGCTATTTCCCACAATTCCATCATAGCTTATGTATGCGTGGTCAAGTGTGCGTGTTTATTCCAACGGGGAGGAGAAGGCCCATAGGGCGCAAAGGGTTTGAAGTCAACATGCACAATCCTTCTTTCCCCTCGGTCAAGGGGCAACATACTCATTAGGTAGTGGGCTGGTCCCACCAAAATTGGTATGTTCTAACCAGGGCTGGTTTTAGACAAAATGTGGCCCTGGGCAAAATCAAAACAGGGGGCCCACATCTTGTAATAATGTGCTAAAATCACAGTCCGACACCCCCGCCGATCAGCTGATTGAAGAGACGGCGCATGCTGTTCACTGCTGCTGCCCCATAGACATACAGCAACAGAGCAGCAAGAGAGAAGGGAAATGGCGCGTGCGCACAGCCGTCTCCTCAAACAGCTGATCGTCGGGAGTGTCGGGTGTCAGACCCCCGCCGATCTAATATTGATGACCCGGTCATCAATATGAAAAAATCTGGAGAACCTCTTGAAGTTACCCCCAATACTGTGCCTGTTGTGCTCCCCCCATGTCCACAAACACTATACTATACACCCAGACTGCCCTCATTAGTAATGGTGCCCCCAATAGTGTTAATACTCCCCAAGATAGCCCTCCATATTGCGTCAAATAATAATAACGCTCCTACAGTACTCTAGTAGTAATAATATAACCATAATGCTCCCAGTGGCTCTAATGTCCCCCCACTAGTTCCAATATATAATGCTTCCCCCTATAGTGCCAATATATATATATGTAATGTTCCACCGTAGTGCCAGTATGTATATAATGCTCCTCCATTCCTTCCCAGTAGTGCCAAGTATATATAATGATCTCCTTCCCCCAATCCCTGGTGCCCCCAGCAGTGTGGACATTTTGTACAACAACCCTCCCGTCCCCCCGCCGCTGTCTGCGATGCAGACCACAGTTTTATCTGTGGCTTGTGTTGCTGCATCCTGATGTATGCAGTCCCAATGACATCACCACTCCTGCTCCGGGTCTCACGTGATGACATCATCATGTGAGACCCAGAGCAGGAGGTTGCGTTGATGTCATTACGGCTTCTTGCTCTGTTCTAATACCTCACAGGCTTGAGGCCTAGCGGCCTGAGGCTTGTGAATTTGGACCTCCATGAGTGCGCGCCCCTTTATGGGTAGCGAAGTGGCACCCTAGGCGGATGACTACCCTCCCCTATCCATCATCCCGGCCCTAATTCAGAGCACATTACTGCAGGAGGTATAACAGGAGAGGACTATAACTCCCAGCATGTCTATTATTTAATATCAGAGCACATTACAGGGGGACGTTTAAGAGGATGGGACTACAACTCCCAGCATGTCCAAGCCGTTATTATGTAATATCAGAGTACATTACAAGAGGAGGTATAAGAGAAGACTACAACTCCCAGCATGTCCAAGTAGTTATTATGTTATATCAGAGTCCATTATAAGAGGAGGTATACAACTCCCAGCATATCTATGGTGTTGTAATGTACCCTGATATTATCTAATAATGGCCTGGTATACTGAGAGTTGTAGTCCTCTCCTCTTATACCTCCTCTTGTAATGTACTCTGATATTACATAACAGGAGGTATAAGAGGAGAGGACTACAACTCCCAGCATTTCCCTGACACTTACATTGAATCCATACTTCTGCACATGCATCACTGGTCTTCTTCATTACTTTACTGCACTGCTGAGCGCTGCCTCCTGTTCTGATCATATGATGGTGAGGTCATCGCAGGTCCTTCATCCACTCTTCTCTGCTGAGCTCCGCCTCCTGCACCTGACATTATGGCAGGTCCTGTCAGCACTGTGGTAATGATTTCTCCTATATGTGAGGGAGGAGACCGTACACTGCATTGTAAAGTGCAGCTGTTCAGCTGTCCGCCAGTTTGCTTCCTCAGACGTTCAGCTGAACAGCAGCACTGAAGCAGGGGGCCCTTTAGACAATGGGGGCCCTGGGCAATTGCCCAGTTTGCCCCCCATAAACACCAGCCCTGGTTCTAGCTATGGTTCCCTAATATAACCAACTTAAATGGGTTGTTTCATCTCAAACATTGGTTGCATATTGCTAGGATATGCCACCAATGCAAGATAGATGCGATCCCACTTCTGGGTCCAGCTCCTTTCTCTAGAACAGGCCCCCTTAGGCCTCTTTCACACAGGCGTGTGCGCCCCGTTGCCGTATTGCGGACCGCATTTGCGGATCCGCAATACACGGGTGCCGTTCCGTGGGCATTCCGCATCACGGATGTGGACCCATTCACTTGAATGGGTCCGCAAATCCGGAGATGCGGAATGGAAGCAAAGAACGGAACCCTACGGAAGCACTACAGAGTGCTTCCGTGGGGTTTCGTCCCGTACTTCCGTTCCGCAAAAAGATAGAACATGTCCTATCTTTTTGCGGAACGTACGGATCGCGGACCCATTCAAGGTAATGGGTCCGCGATCCGATGTGGCTGCCCCACAGACTGTGCTCATGCCTTGCAGCCCGCATTTTGCGGGCCGCATCACGACCACGGGGAAAAGAGGCCTTACAGTGAAGGAGAGCCCACCAAGCAAGTGCGGCCACCCTCCATTCCCCACAATTGAAGTTACGAAAATAGCCCAACACTGACTTGGCTATTCTGGCAGTCCCATGATGTTGCATAGAGAGGTGGGCACGCATGCGCATGCTCATTTACTTTTGGAGCTCCCATAGAAGTGAATTGAGAGCAGTGTGCATGTATGGCCACCTCTCCGTTCACCACTATGGGACTGCCGGAAATAGCCGAGCCGGCGTTCGGCTATTTTTGGAACTCCCATAATGGTGAATCGGCCCATCAGAGGAAAGGATTCTGAGGGCCTACCCTTAAGGGCCCTGTTTTACTAGGGGTCCATTATTGTATAGCTTGGGCCTGCTGGAGGATTCTCTTGTACTCTGGTGGGCCAGTCCGACCCTTCTTCACATTGGGGGTCCCGTTGTGAATATAGGAGGGGACCTGCACCTATCTGACATTGGTGGCATATCCTATCAATGTGTCACCAATGTATGAGATGAGGCAACCCCTTTAATTTAGTAATATTAGGGAACCATAAGCCGAATGCACCAATTTCGGCAGGAGCAACCCACAACATAATGAGTATGTTGTCCTTTGACCATCCTCTAGAGGTGGAGGGCACAAATGGATTGGGCATGTTGACTTCAAACCCTTTGTGCCCATGGGCCTTCTCCCCATTGAAATAAACACGCACGCTTGACCATGCATGCATAGCTATGATGAAATTGTGGGAAATAGCTGCCAACAAGATGAGACAAACCCTTCCTATTACCCAGTAAATGCCCCCCTAAATGCCCCTTTTCAACCAAAGTCAACTTTATTTATGTGAAAAATAAAATTTAAAAATTAACCAGTTCTGTATCTATTGTGCGGGGGGGAGGCAGAGTTTACAGGTTGGAGGCTGAACCCACTGATTTCAGCAGGACCAGCCAACCATCTCATGTAGATGGAGGCCTCCTGTCAACTCACAACGGCAAAAGTTGGAGAAGAGGAGAGCTAGGCAGGTTGGATCTTAACATTGCCGATCCTTTATCCTCGTGGGAAATAAGCTACCACCACAGGTAAAGGTGAACCTAACTGCTCCATCAGGCTGCAGTCTGTAATTTTGCCCAAAGTAGGCAGCGATAATGGTGGGGTAAAGCTGGACATACATTATAGATAGCGGTCGGCCGAGCTACATGCTTCTGACCCCTCCATGCACATGCAGACTTGGCATGTATTCTCAATAGGGAGTGTGGAATAATCCGAGGACAGACTCCTCCAATGATGGCTTTTCTGCCTTGAGAACAAAAGGATTGGGGATGCCCCACTTCAAAATGTCTGATCCTTCTTTGCCGTGACATCTGCCATCGGGGGACCCCATATACATTAGATGGCCACTGCTCTCACATACCTGAACCTTTGTCCTCTGCCATCCACAAAAGTATTAAAGGGTTCAGTCGACATTCATCAAAGGTTATAATCGGTAAAAGGGTCAATTGCCAATTGATCCTGGGTTAAATTTACATCACCGAACATGATATGGCATCATTTAGGAATTGTCTAGCATTTATTAGAGCAGTGCATAGCACTATTATATTGGCACTGTATGGCAGTGGTCTACGTTATTTGACACTATTATGTAGGCACAATGTAGCAGTACCATGTGGGAACTGTATGTTATTATTGGGCACTATACGGTAACACTATTGCGCCAGCCTTTATTATGCCATTATTCATTTCCATTGCCTCCTTTCATCTTGGAGAAAATGATTATATTACTTTCTTTAGAGATAAGTGAGGATTGGATACATCGAAATTCCACATTGCAGAAGGAAAGCAGACCGACTGTTATCTACCCCGATAGATAATGGAGAAGGTAAAAGTGTGGTCACTGCTGCTACGGCGTTAGTGCACTGCTGATCACTGGGGAGGTGTAATACAGTGCCGACCAGATTTACTAATGTGTCTGTCTAAAAAGTGGTGCAGATTGGTGCAATTTCGGAGCACTTTGGCAGAACTAGGTTTTCTCCAATTTTTAGGACTTGCAGTTCTGGTGTAAAATTCGGTCTCAAAGTTTATCATCATTTATTATCAGCATTTATCATCCGGCCTGAGACCCTGTGATAAATCTGGTGCAGGTCTAGACGGCCTGTTTAAGGCCCCATGCACACGACCGTATGTATTTTGCAGTCTGCAGAATACGGAACTGCCAAAGACGTGTCCGTGTGATGTTCAGTGGGCCCCTGGACCGAATAGGACAAGTTCGATCTTTTGCAGAATGGACTTCCACGTGCTTTCGGCATTTATATGTCCATTCCACAAAAGGAGAACATGTCCTATACATGGCAGCAAAATATGGACCACGGATCCTTTGAAGACAATGGGTCCACAAAAACAAAAACGCATCTGCCTTTTCTCTGCTGTAGGCCTCTTGCACACGAACGCGTGCGCACCTTTGGCCGTGCTGCGGCCCGCAAATTGTGGGTCACAATGCACGAACACCAATCGTGGGGCAGCCGCAGCGGATCGCTGACAAATTCACTTTAATGGGTCCGCGATCCGCCCGTTCCGTAAAAAGATAGGACATGTTCTATCTTTTTGCTGAACGGAAATACGGGACGAAACCCCCCCCCCCCCCCAGAAGCACTGCGTAGTGCTTCCGTGGGTTTCTGTTCCGTGCTTCCATTCTGCACCATTCCGCATCTCCAGATTCACGGACCCATTGAAGTGAACGGAACGACGCCCGTGTATTGCGGATCCGCAAATGCAGTCCACAATACGGCCACGGGGCGCACACGTTCGTGTGCAGGAAGCCTAAAGGGGTATTCCAGATTTTCATGGTTCACAGGATAGGGGAAAACTATTAGATTTGTGCAGGTTCTACTGCTGGGACCCCCACCGATCTCAAGAATAGGTACCCTGTACCCCTCCGAGTCCCCCTGAAATAAACGAAGTGGCAGGCCGAGGATGCACAGCGCTGCATCATTCATCTCTATAGGCCTCCTGCACACGGCCGGTTTTTTCCCCCGTTTTTTTGTGTTTCGTATACGGTCCGTATACGGAACCATTAATTTCAATGGTTCCGCAAAAAAACGGAATGTACTCCGTATGCATTCCGTTTCCGTATTTCCGTTTCGTTTTAACATAGAACATGTCCTATTATTGCCCACAAATCACGGTCCGGGGCTCCATTCAAGTCAATGGGTCCGCAAAAAAAATGGAACACATACGGAAATGAATCCGTATGTCTTCCGTTTCCGTTCCGTTTTTTGCTGAACCATCTATTGAAAATGTTATGCCCAGCCCAATTTTATCTATGTAATTACTGTATACTGTATATGCCATACGGAAAAACGGAACGGAAAAACGGAACAGAAACGGAAACACAATGGAAACAAAAAACGGAACAACGGATCCGTGAAAAACGGACCGCAAAACACTGAAAAAGCCATACGGTCGTGTGCAATAGGCCTTATGGAGAGAGCTGAGTACAACACGTTTTAGGACTCCCACACAGTTGAATGGAGCACCAGTGCGCATGCCCGATCTGCCGCTCCGTTAATTTAGTGAGGATCCGAAGGGGTACGTGGTACCCGTTCTTGTGAGTCTGTCCTGTGGATGGGGCATAACTTTTAGGGCCCATTTACACGTCCGCAAATGGCTCCCCATCCGTTCCGCAATATCGGGAACGGGTGCGGACCCATTCATTCTCTATGAGGCCGGAAGAGATGCAGAGAGCACACTATGTGCTCTCCGCATTTCCGGAGTGCGGCCACGAACTTCCGGGCCGCGGCTCCGCAAAAAAAAAATAGAACATGTCCCATTCTTGTCCGCAATTGCGGACAAGAATAGGCAGTTCTATGGGGGGTGCCAGCCGGGTGTATTGCGGATCCGCAATACACTACATACGTGTGAATGAGCAACATGTGTATTCTAGATGTCATCTGCTTACCACATACTGAGGGATACATAGAGAAGAGGGGGGCGCATAACAAACATCCAAATGGAGCTTCCTCCACTACACCTGGGAACACTCCGGCACTCCAGCTGCTGGGAAACTAAAACTCCCAGGATGCACCATTGACTTCTGTGGGAGTTTAACATATGTGCATGCTGGGAGTTGTAGTTTTACAACAGCTGGAGTGCCGGAGGTTGCTGAGCCATGCGCTACACCCTCTGTCTCACCATAGGAGGGCAGAGACTGTCAAGATTCACATGTGGGGCAATCCGAACCTGCCCCCACATGGTCCTGATGGGTTGCCGCTATGGTCCTGAGCACCATTTAGTCAGTCTGGGCCTGTGGCTTTTAGGCGTCGCTGAAGTTTGTGGTAAAACTATTTTTCCCAGCAATGGAAATTATGTTAAGTTATTCTTGAGAACCTTTTTTTTTTTTTTTTAAATCCCCCCCCTACCCCTCCCCAAACCATGCGGTTATCCTTTAATACCACACGCCGGCGAGCTGGACCCTCTCTAAAGCTTTCCTGAGTCTCATTCAGTGATGATCATAACATTCGCTGACCTCGTATCACCGTGTCTCTCATCCCATTACCAAAAACAATCCAATGTGGTTACAATTAATGTCTTGGTGCCGCCTCGAATCCTGTGTTTTTTCTCTCTTGGATCTCGGCCTTTACCTCTTTATCATAGGTCCTGGCTCTTGTCTTCCTGTCAAACATCCGTCTCAGCCATTGAGGGAGACTTAGCAAAAGGGAAAAGGGGAGTGATTGTCCATAGCAGCCAATCAGATTCCAGCTCTCATTTTTAAAAGACTTTTGATAATGAAAGAAGCAATCTGATTGGTTGCTATGGACAACAACTTTACTTCTTCCTTGCACCACTCTTGATAAATGTTCCAGCGAGTCGCCCCTTGCATTCAGATTTCTCCCATAAAAAAATATTCTACATTTTTTAAACCAGCACCTGGATCTGAATACTTTTGCAATTGCATGTAATTAAAAATGTAGCCTATCTACCGAGTTATTCTATAAAATGTATCTGTATAGCGCCACCTGCTGTATGTTTTTTTCTTAATTTTTCTGTCCACTTCACTGTGGTGGTCGCACATGACTGCCATTATTCATAGCTACCTTTAGGCCTCTTTCACACGGGCGCGTGCGCACCGTGGCCGTGCTGCGGGCCGCAATGCACGAGCACAGTCCGTGGGGCAGCTGCAGCGGGTCGCGGACCCATTCACTTGAATGGGTCCGCGATCAGGCCGTTCCGCAAAAAGATAGGACATGTTCTCTCTTTTTGCGGAACGGAAGTACGATACGAAACCTCACGGAAGCACTCCGTAATGCTTCCGTAGGGTTCCGTTCCGTGCTTCCGTTCCGCATCTCCGGATTTGCGGACCCATTGAAGTGAATGGGTCCGCATCCGTGATGCGTAATGCCCACGGAACGGCACCCGTGCATTGCGGATCCGCAAATGCGGTCTGCAATACGGCAACGGGGCGCACGCGCCTGTGTGAAAGAGGCCTTAGACGCTGTGACAGTCACAGGGAGAGAGCTGCAGCAGGAAGAACACTCCCCCTGAGCTGCGATGGGGACATATCTGCAGCAGAAAGGACATGCCCCAGATCTACCAGATTGAAATAAATCTAGCAGAACAGTTGGGGCAATGAATGGGGAGATCTCTGGATCCATCTGAGGTCGAGGGCTGGTTCTAGCTTTGTTAGAAGGAGATTGTCATGTACTATATGATTTCTAATTTACATTAATCATGGAATAACCCCTTTAAAAACGGATTATACTTAGTTTTATCTGTTTCATGGAAAGCTGGGTGACAACTTATATAAGTGTCATTACAGGCAGAGGATGCAGAGGTAGCAGTCTTACCTGGCCTGTAGTACCTAAGAGCAACTGGGGCGTCACCAAGCCACTTAGTGATGGTCAGAGTTTTTGGATACCGGGTAGAGCGGTGTTCTCTGGGTGATGGAAAGATTAGCTATCCCCCTGCGTAAAGGCCATTTTAGATGGCACCGATATTATAAATGGCATATGGTTGCTGGGGTGGGGTGAGGGGTGGTAGCCCAGAATATTAAGTTACACCACCACTCAGCTTTTCTAAGCCCGACATTATTGAGGAAGGAGCGTATACGTTCCTCCCCAGGCTGGATTGCCATTCAGGATTCTAGAAAAGTTTGTCAACAACAAAGTTTTCACCCAACTTTTCCAGAAAAGGATACAGTTAATGGAAGAGGATGGAAAAAAGACGGCTTTTTATTGGAGTTTTTATTAGTTTGGGGATGTTTTTTTAATCTTTTTTCCCACTTTCTGTATTTCTTTCCCCTCCCCCCCCCTTGTTTCCTTTCAGATCCCCTTTTTGACTGCTTGATGCCACTTCCCTGGTTGCGTCTCCCCGCTCTGATTCCTGCCTGCAGGCACACTATATACAGGCCCCTCCTGTCCTGCTCTCCTGCCCATGTGGCTGTACTTTCCTTGCGTGTGAGCGGCACCTCCCAACATCTGGTTTAATGTCAGATGCTGGCGCCTTTACTCAGCCACAGGCTCCATCACAGACAAAGGCTGTAAGAGCTTCTCTCTTCCCAGCCTAGACTGAAAGAGAAATTGCTGTAATATCCCAGAAATGAAGAAAAAATAAAAATAAAAATCCCAGATTTCACAAAAACACACAACAGGATGCGTGGTGGTGATGATGATGATGATGATGATACAATGGTAAAGTATGGCCCCTTGGCTCAGACTTAAACCGCACAGATGCAGCGTTTGCCATCTCACCCTGGGAGGTAGGCATGATACCTGGCAGACTGTGTGTTGGCATTCTGCCCCTCAATTTATTTATGGCTATTAAAATGGTCATTACAATGTCGTTTTCCGTGTTTGGAAGTAGCGCCAGCCAGAACAGTGTGGAAAATTTCAATTTCCACTATTGGCGTCTTGCAAAAAATTGCTGCATTTAATTGTTCCCACTTGGAACCAGATGTATCGGAGTGGGCTCTGGTAGGAGACAGGTTAATGCGCCATGCTGGGTTTTCTTTTCCTCCTTAGCATTTGATCTTTTAAAATTAACACCCAACACCCCCCCCCCCTTCCACCTTCCCCGCCTTATGTCCTCTGGCATCTGTCAAAAAGAAGGTGACTAACTCCAAATCAGACCCTGTTGGCCGGAAGGAGATGTCAAACCGCGCTCAGACAAAGCACAGTGGGGCAGATTATCCATAAAGTCATAGGGGCAAATTTTGGAGCCATGTCTTATGGTAATTGCCCCTAGTAGACTGGCGCAAACTCCGAGCCGACCTGTCCTAAATGGCAGAAACGTTCTTTCCTTAGATATTAACTGGTGTAAAGGAAAATGGGCTTAGGCTACTTTCACACTGGCGTTTTGGCTTTCCGTTTGTGAGATCCGTCATGGGCTCTCACAAGTGGTCAAAAACGGATCAGTTTTGCCCTAATGCATTCTGAAAGGATAAGGATCCGCTCAGAATGCCTCAGTTTGCCTCCGTTCCGTCTCCATTCTGTTGCTTGCAGCGTTTTGGTGTCCGTCTGACAAAACTGAGCCATTGACTTTCAATGGTGTTCAAGACGGATCCGTCTTGGCTATGTTAAAGAAAATACAAACAGATCCGTTCTGAACGGATGCAGACGTTTGTAATATCTGAACGGATTCGTCTGTGCAGATCCATGACAGATCCGCACCAAACGCCAGTGTGAAAGTATCCTTAGTTGCCCATAGCAACCAATCAGATTCCACCTTTCATCTTTTTAGAGCTCTTTTGAGAAAATGTTTTAAGAAATGGCAAATCTCAAATTTTCGTTAAAAAAATTTAACATTCATTGAAAATGTTTTTCTTTTATTTCAGCCAGTGGAACCATTGCCAAATGTCCCACATATTAGCCTTACCTTTTTCGTTGTTTTGATTTTTTAAACATTTTGTTAAATCCAAAAACTATTTGGGTTTGGCCAGTGCTAAACGGCCCAAATATTAGCCTTACCTTTCCAACTGTTAGATTTTTTTATAAAATTGTCTTAAATCCAAAAAGTCTGGCGAACCATAGCCAAACATCCCAAATATTAGCCTTACTTTTTTTGTTGTTTTAATTTTTATAAAAATTTTCTTAAATCCCAAAAGTCTTCGGATTTGACCAATGCCAAAAGTCCCAAATATTAGCCTTACTTTTTAAGCTGTTTTTATTATTTTTATTTTTTATTTTTGAATCCAAAAAGTCTGTGGATCTCCCCACTGCCAAACGATTGCCAAACATCCCAAATATTAGTCTTACTTTTTTTTTGAAAATGTTTTTAAATCCCAAAAGTCTTCATTTTCTGTGAATTAGATTTATTTTCCTGCCATCCAATCCTACCTTCCTGAATTTCCCTTTATTGATTGGTCGTAGACAATCTTGGAGGATGTCTTACATTTTGCAGATATTTAAAATAAAGGTAACAAAAGGATAGAATGTTTAGGATAAAAGCAAATGAAATTAAATAAACAAATAAATAAAAAGCAAAAAATGTAAAACGTAGATTTTATAGTAAATTTCTGGCAGATTTTCAAAGGCCCCTTATATTGGCTTTATGAATGATTCATTACTGTTTTCGCACTACCACTGTACTGGTCCTTTACATATTAGAAGACAGTGATGATGATGTCAGTAAAGCGCTGTGGAATATGTCAGCTCTATATAAGTGAGTAAAATAAAAAATGAATCATTGTGTAGTCTTTATGGATAATTTTATGCTTCCCTTTATCTCTCCATCTCTCGCCCCCCTCTTTGCAGCAGCCATGTGCCTGTATTGGGCAGGGTGGAGATACAAAAACAACACTAGCGGCCGCCAGGAATAATACCGGGTAAAATAGAGAAAGAAAAAAAAAAGGAGGTAATATAAGTCCAAAAGACAGTTACAAAGCGCAGGCTCGGAGCCGTTTGTACTCCATGCTGTCCTGTAGGATGAATAAAACCTATGTATGGAAGGAGGACCATGGGCCAGGAAACAAAGTAGCCTTAATTAGGCCTAAATAACGTGTCATTTTTGCCCCCCCCCTCCCGACACCTCTTTGATGTGCCCGCCTGCAGACCTGTAGGTCACTGGTTCCTTGTAACGTATTATATAAACAGGGAAATAGTGGAAACCTAATCTCTTTTATGATAACATAGCTTGTGATGTGTTTTATAAACAGGGACATCAATTATATCCACTATTTCCCTGTTTATGCGCCGCTCTGCAATTACCCAGCTACCTCGGCTGAGGTCCGCCGTCAAACAAGATGTCAGATCTCTGCATGGGATCAAATGCAAGCTGGCAGGTATTTGCTAGGATGGTCGTGATTACACACCAAAATTTTTGGTATTAAGTTACTTATATTTTTTTGGCGTGGAGTACAAAAAAAAAATGGGCTTTTTCACGACTATTTGGCCACTAGGGGCTGCGTCAACGTTGCTTGCTTATGCCAAATAACATGCTCCTCTTCTATGTTTATTTAGCTGATTAAAATGAGGTGGGTATTGATACTACAGAGGCACTCTGTGTACTACCTGTGTGTGCCGCCATATGGCGCACAATATGATGGAGATAATTCCCCCCCAGCAGTATTCCACATTTAATATATATATGAATAGAAATGGATTAATCTGGAAGAAAATGACCAATGCATGCCCACGTATGAAATTGGAGGCATACAGTATGGCCCCACAGACTTCTACGGGTACCATATTACGGCACATATACAAAGCTTTAATGACTATTGGCATGAGCCCTAATGGGGCGTGCAGCAACATTGGGGTACAGCTATTAGAGATGAGCGAATCGCTCAAAATTAGTTTATGCCCCGATTCGACCAAATCGCCCAAGCAGTATGATTCTGGTCCAAATAAAATCTACCCGAATCAAAAGTGCTCCGATTGCCTGGAAAAATCTTTCTCTGTGTCTGTCTCTCCTCTGCTTGATTTCCCTGAAATGAATCACACAAATTTTAGAAAAAATTTCGAATTGTAGAATTTTTCGATTTGCACCTCTGTAGCCGCCATCTTGAAAATGTTCATGCCAACTCATGACATGCACCAGTTTCTATGAACTAGTCATCACAACTGCGCCAGTTTACAGCTTCATCTACATAGGCTTGGACATGGTAGACATCTCACCCTATAACCCGGAGAATTTCTATCCATTTTTTACTCATTGATTAGGGTGTTGATACTTAAATTTGGCAAAAAAGCAATTGAACGAATAATAATATTAAATGAAAAAAGACAAAAAAAACTGGGCGCAAATTTGGACCCGCATTTCCTCTAATGAACATTTGGTCAAAAATATTGTTATTTTTTTTTTAGGGCCCTTTAATGAAGATGCTGTATTGTGGGAAGCCATGGCAGTAGCTCTGCGGAGGACGGATAGTTTAATTACTTCTCACTACTCATCTTTTTCTGTTGCCACTTTCTAACCATTAATGGTTGGTAATTGGAAAAAGGGACGTCCTGTAATAGGACACATACAAGTCACACGTCTTGTAATGGAATCGGTATGTATACACATATGTGCTTGGATAAACCGATTGCAACTTCAGTTAAGAAAGGGCAAGCTCGACCCAGTCCGGGGGATTTGGGGGATTTTTTTTTTCAAATTCATGGGAAAATACAGAAATAGATTAGAAGTCGTGCGGAGAAGATCTGTCATTGATTGGATGCAGATTTGTGATGTCAAGAGTGGAAGGAGATCTGGAGACTGCATTCACTGCTTTCTTTTTTAAAAAAAAAGATGAAATAATGTAAAACGCGCTCTCTGAGGACCGGGAATTAGACACAGAGTGCTCCGATCAATTATGTTGTAGGTTTACCTGCACGCCTTGGGAAAACCACAGATAATATGCTGAGAAATCACAGGGAGCGTGCCAACTGACAGACCTATAAGATTAGCCTCTTTGGCTCTGCTACATCTTACAAATCTGTTTTCATTCTTTCTTTCGTTATTTTTCTTTCATTCATCTCATGTCTATCATATATCTGTTTCTCATATCTATGTATCTTTTTTGTTACTCATTTCCATACATCATTTATTTGTTGATCTCTTTCTAACTACAATGTCTGTCTATATCTATCTATCTATCTATCTATCTATCTATCTATCTATCTATCTATCTATCTATCTATCTATCTATCTATCTATTATCTATCTCATATCTATCTATCATCTATCTCATATCTATCTATCTATTATCTATCTATTATCTATCTATCTATCTATCTATCTATCTATCTATCTATCTATCTATCTATTATCTATCTCATATCTATCTATCATCTATCTCATATCTATCTATCTATTATCTATCTATTATCTATCTATCTATCTATCTCATATCTATCTATCTACCTATCTATCTATCTATCTATCTATCTATCTATCTATCTATCTCATATCTATCTATCTGTCTATCTATCTATCTATCTCATTTCTTTCTTTCTTAATTTATTTTTGTCTCTATCAATCAATATCAATTAGCTATGTGGCTACATATTATCTATTTAATCTATCTTATATCTATTATCTATCTATCTTTCTATCTATCTATCTATCTATCTATCTATCTATCTATCTATCTATCTATCTATCTCATATCTCTCTATCTAATATCTATCTATCTATCTATCTATCTATCTATCTATCTATCTATCTATCTATCTATCTATCTATCTATCTATCCATCTATCCATCTATCTATCTGTCTAGATTCTAATCTATCCATTCTTAAGGACCATACTAATATGCTTTACTAAAAATAAGTGAAAGAACATATTCTTAAATTTTCTTGAATGTTGGAACGTTTCCTCGGTCAATCTTTTGCTCTTCTCCATTACATATATTACTTATACAGATCACAGGGTCCACATTTCTATGTGGTGCTTCATTCTGGTAATAAGTCTCTTTCATAAAGCTGCAGTACAGCTTGTCATTGACTGACCTGATTTTGATATCTTCAACGTGTTATCTTACCTCACTGGGTAAACAATGCAGCCTCAAACAGTTGACTGACAAAGTCAGCTCTGCTACATCTGTAGGTTCATAAGCAGCTTTGTTATCTCTCACTAGGAGGGAGCATGTAGTATAAACAAATGCAGTTTATGGGGTACTTAGCAAAAATCAACACACTTAAGGGGAAATTAGACTTAGAAAAGGGATTACGCTGGTAAATGGAAGCCTTGTGCAAAAAAAGAAAGATTGCAAATTCTGAAAATGTTCGAAAATGTTCGTAATAACAGATGCAATCAGATTCATTATAATACTTAATATTACCATCTGTAACTCAATAAATCAAATTTCAAATTTGAAATTACACTGTTATATGACCTTCTCATTGGAGGGGCAATGGACATGAATATATCGGAATAAAAAATATATATATTTTATATATATATATATATATAAAAAAACAAAAACAAATATTACACTATTCTTACCCAGCAAATCCATCACCCACAAAGCCATTAGGCCTCAACGTCTTGAAGCCCGTCACTAATTTATTTGTACAAAAATCACGGGTTGGGAGCAATGGAAATGAGGAAATACGCTATGAAAACACAAAACATTTCCATGTACGCGGAGGATCCATTTATATAATTGAAAATTGCCCCCCAGGGTCTACGAGCATAAGGATCGGGGGGTGGTGGTATGGAGATTGAATTTTAACGATTAGGTTTTTCCCAAATTCGCAGGGAAATAAAAATGTGAAATTTCACTTTTGATTGTAGATTATATTTTTATTTATTTATTTACAAATTATTGTAAGATTTTTGTTTTTCTTATTATATTTTATTTTATTAACATTATTTTAAGTGTCAATTTTAAAATGTTTTATAACTGTCTAAATCTTTGAAAATCTAAGCTTTTCTTTATTTATTTTTTTGATTCAGCGCTATTGTAGAGCCTTGGATAGGTTGTCATCCCAGCCAATGGTGGCCTTGGGGACTAGAAGGAATTTCTAGAATGTCACAGTTTTTGAAAGCCAATGTGTGGCCTTTCCCATGTCAAATGTGAAAATTCTAAAAAAAAAAAGGAATTTTTTTTTCTTACTTTTTTTTTTTTGTAAATTTTTTGTGGAGCAAATGTCCTGCCAAGAGACAGATTATTTTTTTTTTTTCTGAACGTGTAACTTACTGTAGGGGAACAGGATACAACAATTTAACAGCAGATTAAAGCCCTGGGCTAACCTGCGGACCGGCCTGTTCGCCTTCTAGGCCAAATTCCCTAGAAACTGCCCTACCTGCGTTAAAGATGATTTCTACTACTATAGTCAGTACATTGACTATATACAGGACAAATATACAGCTCTGCTATGTCATGTGATACCCCACCATAAATGTATGCTACCTTAGCTGTCCTGATGTGAATTTGGCCCTTTTGTGTCAGGAGATTAAGGGCCCATGTGGTGCAGGAGCCAATGTAGGAATATTTTCTGGGCAGTGCTGCTGAATATATTGGCACTATGAAAATTTGACTCAATAGCTCAACATTTAGTCTTTGCCCAAGGAAGGGTTTTACAGGATGTATGTGCCAACGACTATATGGTATTGGAACATGAACATACAGATGTAGCAGAGCTGAAGCAGTCATATGTTTTGTGAACCTTGACAATACTCTAGGATTAGCTATATAAAGCCACAGCGAAAACTGTGCGAATCACAAACTCTTCCCTGTGGCACTGACAAACTCAGCACTGCTACACCTATACCTATTCTACAGTGCTGTACATGGATGCTGCCATTAGAGTCAGTGCTGTCAGTGGCCTCTGTCTCATTGTCGCACGCAGACCACTTGACCTCATCTGATGCCTCCTGATAAAGAGTGCCACACGACCAAGTCAGCTCTGCTGCCTTCGACAGCTTTTCCGCCTTATCTCCAACGCAACGAGGCAGAAAATATTTTTTAATTTGAACAATTATCCGGACATCAGATTCACACACCCCCTCAAGAACGTCTGACCCCTCCCCACAACTAGGAAGCATCTCATGGGTGCAGCCCAGATGTCCCATCATTTTGCCGGTACGGTGAAGACTTACCTTCCTGTACCGTCACTTCGCTATCGCTGCTGCCCCCTGTCATGGGGTCCTTGTCCTCCTCCTCGTTTGGTGGCCGCAGATCTCGGGAGCCTTGCATCCCTGCGGCCGCCGCTTCCTCCAGGTCCAAGAGGTGGCTGACACTAAAGTTCTTCCTGCTGTGAGGAAGCTCCGGAGTTTCCAAAATCCGCATTGTGTTGGGGGGTCCTGACTTATCCAGGCCAAGGTCCCTGTCCATACCACTTACACTGCTCCCTTCACCTCCCTTTGCCCCTTTCCCGATCCTAAAAAAATTAAAACTTTTTGAACAAAAATTTCTTCAAAAACTTCTTAACTATTGTCTTCTCCTTCCCCCTGGATCTTTACTCTGGTCTCTCCAATTCTGCTGTTTATCTCTGGCCTCCTCTGACTTGACTTCCCCCCACTCTCTGACTTCTTCTGCTGTCTCCTAATCTTGCTTCCTTCCCTCTCTTCTCCCCTTCGCTCTCCCTGTCTTCTCTCCCCCTCTAGGGCAGGGACCAACTCTCACTCACATGCACTTTCAGCCAAGTGACCAAAAAACGCCTTTTGCTGACGTCTAGAAGAAAACAGAACTTTTTTTTTTCTTTTCTCTCTCTCTCTCTAGTTCTTGGATAAATCTTTCCACACGCCCCCTCCTCCTCTGTCAGCGTTGACCCTTGACCCCCCTTCCCTTTTTTCCCCCTTGTAAAAAAAAAAAAGGAAAATTAGATGGTCAGAGTATTTTTCTTTCAGCTCTTCAAGATGTGTCCTAGTGCTTCAAAACGTGAGGTTAAGTGCTTCTATCAACAAGTGGCCATAGGAAGAGGGGATTTTCTCAGAGCTTATGGGGCGACTGCCGGAGGTTGGGGCGAATCCGTAAAAAATTCCCATAATGAAATCAATGACCTTCTAAAAGGATCATGGCACCCGAAGGAACGCTCAAACAAGGGTTAAATACATGCTATTTCTATTAGGCGTGCTCGGATACATAAATAATCTTCTTTTATGAGTTTGGCTCCATTCCTTAAGTATCAACATGTCATATTTAAAGGAACCCCCCCGCCCCCCCCGTGCATTGCATGATCTAAACATGTATGTGATCTGAAGATTGTCCCAAAAGTATATCCTAAAAAAAGCACTCTGCAGGGTCGCCAAGGCTGTGGCTCTCCAGTTATTGCGAAACTACAACTCCCGTCGTGCGTGGCGGTCAAGGCATGCTGTGATTTGTAGTTGCACAACAGCTGGAGAGCCACAGCCTGGAGACGACCACGTGCAGCATATGATGACATGATGTTATCCGGGCTGATGTCCTCTTGTGTTGTTGCCAGAGGCGAACCTATGCTTGAATATTGGGAATATCGCCTGTTACAATTCCATAGTGGGATATTAGGAAATTGGCAGATATGCGATTGTAATCAGACAGGAGGATGCCTATGTAGCCTATATTACAATTCCATAAGAATATATTATAAAATGGCAGAAATGTGATTGCAATCAGATAGGAGGACACCTGGAATAATGGGCAATAGCCTATATAACGATTCCATAACATGATATTATTACATGAGATGGGAGACCTCTGACAAAATGGACTCCACGTTTAAAAGAGACGGGGCGGGCAGTTGGTGAAGCGATTGTCTTTAGCAAGCAAGTTGGCGGGTTGGTATGGAAAACCATTCCCTTCCCTTCCTCCTAGTGTGACCAAAGATGGCAGCATCGTGAAAGTAAGGAAAGAAAATGGGGGTTGCAACTTGATTTCTTGCAACGGTCGGGTTGCGGTCACAGCGCGACCCTATTCATTTTCATTGTGTTGCGATGCTGCAGCGCCGTCTTTGGCCATACAACATGCATCATGGCCGCAGCCGCTGTGTAGCCCCAGCCTTAGGGTCCTTTCACAGGTCCGCATGTGTTTTGCGGATCCGGCAATGTGCGTTCCGCATTTTGCGACACACTCTCATAGAAAATGCCTTTTTTTTGTCCGCAATTGCGGACAAGAATAGGACATGTTCTATTTTTTTCCGGAACGGAAGTGCGGATCTGCAAATGCGGACAGCACATTCCGACCCCATTGTAAATGAATACGTCCGCACCTGTTCCGCAAAATCGCAGGAACGGATGCGGACCCATTTTGCGGACGTGTGAATGGAGCCTTATAGTCCTGAGTCTTAGCATCCTCCTGGCTATATCATCACTTCTTGCCCTCACCAGATTGGCAAAGGACACATTCACTGAAGGCGCGAGGGACATCAGGGTTGTCACCCGTCTTCTGATGTGCCAGTTTCTAGGCAACAACTTTTTTTATTTTTTATTGTAAGTTCACCATAGACACAAAGATAATTGATGTCATTCCTGACCACAATATCAGATTAACTTTATATGCATGCTTACGGAATTGTCATTTATTTATAAAAAAAATAATAATTATTATTTCAAAAAAGTTCATTAAAAGAAGTAGTTCTATGAAACTGCCTAAAACACTCCATAGCAACCAATCACAGCACAGCTTTCATTTCATATTCTGCTCTTGAAAAATGAGAGCTGCGCTGTGATTGGTTGCTATGGACAACAAAGATAGTTTTAGGCAGTTTTCATAAATTTTCCCCGAACGGTGTGTGTAGTCATCTTGACCCTGAGAGGAAATCTTAAAGGGGTTGTGTCATGATTAAAAGGTATCCCCGTATCCACAGGATGGTGGATGTGCCATGAGGGCTGTGCCTCTATTCATTCTCTATGGGACTGATGGGGGTCACACAAAGAAATGATTGGAGCGGCAGGGTGCATGCTCGACCAGTCGCCCCATCAGGGAGGGGGAACAGGACCCTCATTGTCAGGATCAGTGGGTGATCCAGCGGTCAAAACCCCACCGCTGAGTGCATGCTCGACCAGTAGCTCATCAGGGTGGTGGTATGAGACCCCCGTTGTCAGAATCGGTGGGTGTTCCAGTGGTTGGCCCCCCCGATGAATATAGGGGATAACTTTTTATCATGGCACAGGCCCTTTAACCTCTCCACTTTAGGACCCCTCTCTACGTAGAAGAACCTGTACAGTTTTTACAGGGAAATGGATAAGGATTTCCAGGATTGGTGGGTGTTCCAGCGGTAAGACCCCCACCTTAGGGTGCATGTTGGACCAGTTGCTCCATTATGATGAGGAAATGGATCAGGATTGTCAGGATCGGCGGGTGTTCCAGCGCTCAGATCCACACTGCTGGGTGCATGCTCGACCAGTTACTCCAACAGGACCCCCATTCTCCGGATTGATGGGTGTTCCAGTAGTCAGACCTGACCGTTGGGTGCATGCTTGACCAGTTACTCCATCAGAGTGGGGGGACCGGATTGTTAGGATCAGTGGGTGTTCCAGCGATCATCGCCCCCCACTGCTGAGCACATCACCGACCAGTTGCTCATCAGGGTGGTGGTATAAGACCCCCGTTGTCAGAATCGGTGGGTGTTCCAGTGGTTGGCCCCCCCACCGATCTTCACCCGATGAATATAGGGGATAACTTTTTATCATGGCACAGGCCCTTTAACCTCTCCACTTTAGGACCCCTCTCTACGTAGAAGGACCTGTACATATTATTTTTTTTTTTCAATGGCCTTTATTTATAAAGAAATGAACAACCCCCTTTAATTCACTGACAACATGAATGTCTTTGATGTATCTGTAATGGAAAACAGGGCCGGCCGCGTCGTTGGATTACATCATGCGAAAAAGCTTACTGCATGAACTTCACTGATTGCTATAATATTCGTCTTTACATGTATGAGCATATCTGAGGAGGCCGGTTGGGAAGGGGAAGGGGGGGTACAAAAAAAATCATGAGGTGAGGGGTCTGCAGCTCTGGCACAAGCCTTGTGCAACAGACAGGGGCTTCAGAGGCACAATCAGATCCTAGCCGCCTAAGTGACTCCTCCACTGAGCTCCAGGTCAGGACCCTTGGGAAAACAGATCTCCTCTTAATGAGGTAATTAGGCCCCTCTCTGCAGTTACAAACGCCACGGTATGCATCCAGTGTGGAGACTTCTTAATGAAAACCAGCCCTGCACATGGGCAAGGAAACAGGAGCCTTCAATCTCTTGTCAGACTCTGGAGGTGAAGGGACACATGAGTTTGGTTTAGGGATCAGCTTGAATAAGTCAGATTATGATGATTTTGATAGTCTAACGGTACACATGTAATTAGACGAGCGGTTCCTAATTTTACTTTACCGCTGGTTAATTTCGGTAGACAGAACCTTACGCAAGATGTTGAGTTTTTCTTGTTTTTGTTTTAAAAAAATTCTGATCATAGGAGGATAGGTAGACAAAAACAAGACATAAAAATAAATTAAAAAAAAAGGATATTTTCCAAAGGAGGAAAATAGAGGTTTGGTTACACGGGTCCGATCGGTCTGCCCAGCGAGAGTTGCGATATAACGCATGGCAATATTTTAGGTTTTATTTATATATTTTGAATTATTATTTTCTGGGAACTTAAAGGGGTTATCCCATGAATAATGGGAAAAAAATGAAAACCATACATAATCTAGCACACGGCAACCTCTTTCTAACAAAGCTGGAACCAGTCCCGTACCTGACATGGATCCGGAGATCTCCCCATTCGTTGCGCCAATGTTTCAGCTAAATTTATTTCAAGCTGGCAGCTCAGGGGGCCGTGTCCTTTCAGCTGCAGCCGGTGATAGACGGAGGATGGAACTGAGCGCGTGCTTCCATCTCCGTGAGGTGGACAGAGAAATTAGCAAAAGAACTAACAGCAGGTGGCGCTATACAGATTACATTTTATTGAATAGCTCAGTGGCTATGCTATTTTTTAATGTTTTTAATGACATGCAATTACAAAAATATTCAGATCCAGGTGCTGGTGCGGCAAATGTAGAATATTTTTCGTGGGACAACCCCTTTAATATGTAATTCCATAGTAAGATAAGGGGAGGTTCTAGATGTTCTATACTTATAAAGGGACATTTTTATCACATTTTAACAGCCTATATGTAAATATATTTTGCAATTTATTGTTTGTTTTTTAAAAGTTTTTTTTATATATAATATTTTGAAGTCACTCCATGTATTCTACTTCCTGCCCTGTCTGGAAGTAGAATACACTACTGATCTACTATTATATTAGCAGATAACATATTTCCCTCACAGCAGCAGTAAACTAAACTGTGGGTTTCCTTATCTACATAGGAGTTTCATCTCTCTGTGCTCTACAGAAGGACTTTTTTTGTATTTAATTTTTAAATGTCATAGTACTGACGAAATGGAAATAAAAACAAGCCAAGAATTCTTTATTTTTTAATGTTGCGTTTGAAAAACAAACAAAAAACTTTTCTGACAAAAGTGTCCCCTTAAAGGGAACCTGTCACCTCTTAAATGCATGTAAACCCACCAGCAGTACCTCAGGGTAGCCCGCAGTGTGATACTAATCATACTTTTCATGCTGCATAAGGTCAGATAACGATCTTTTATCCACCGTCCGTGCTAATTTGCATGTCAGCTTGAAGTCAAGGGGGCAGCGGCCTCCTTGCTTCAAGTCAAGGTAACCACGCCCCCTCTTGCCTTTGAGTGACATCCCGCAATTTGGCTTCGCTTTCCGAAATTTCGCGCATGCGCGGTGCCCTCTATTTTACTGCTCGATCCCATCCCGGTAAGGTACTGCTGGCGGGTTTACATGCATTTAGGAGGTGACAGGTTCCCTTTTAAGCCAGACTGCTTATGTTTCAAATAAGACTTAGGCCTAGTTCACACGAACGTATGGCTTTTTCAGTGTTTTGCGGTCCGTTTTTCACGGATCCGTTGTTCTGTTTTTTGTTTTCGTTGTGTTTCCGTTTCTGTTCCGTTTTTCCGTTCCGTTTTTCCGTATGGCATATACAGTATACAGTAATTACATAGAAAAAATTGGGCTAGGCATAAAATTTTCAATAGATGGTTCAGCAAAAACTGAACGGATACGGAAGACATACGGATGCATTTCCGTATGTGTTCCGTTTTTTTGGCGGACCCATTGACTTGAATAGAGCCACGGAACGTGATTTGCGGGCAATAATAGGACATGTTCTGTCTTTCAACGGAACGGAAAAACGGAAATACGGAAACGGAATGCATACAGAGTACATTCCATTTTTTTTGCGGAACCATTGAAATGAATGGTTCCGTATACGGACACAAAAAAACGGCCCGTACACTCGCAAAAAAAACGTTCGTGTAAACTAGGCCTTGAAGGGGTTGTCCGGGATTGAGGACTTTGTTCCATTAGTACAAGACAGACATACATATAACACACATCCATGTCCTACCTTTTCCACATGTTTCTGAAGCCCCGTTTTCTTATAGGAAATTCTTCGCATGAAGTGAAGTTTTCTTAGACTCGGTGACGTACCGGGTCCATTGCAGGAGCGCTGAAGGCTCTTCTTCCGGCTGCTCAGGAAGCCCGTTGACGTCACCGGCACTGATGGGCGGGCAATAGTGCTGCTCTAGCCAGTAAAACGGATCATATATAAACAGATACACGCCAATTTTTGTGGTATATCTGTCGCAAATTTGGTCACAAAGGGGATTTGCGGACTTATCGGCAACTTCTTTCCAATCCACGCCATGTATGCCGATCCTAAAAAAGGGTGTGTGGCGTGGCCGGCCCGTCTCATTTATAATTTTCTACGCCAGGCGTAGAAAATGATCTAAATCTACTCCAGCAAGGGAGCTGGCATAGATTTAGCGCCAGTGCAGGGGTATCAAGACCGGTGTCTAAAATGACGGTCTTAATAAATGCCCCCATGACTCTCTATGACGCACATAGGGGAAGATTTATCAGAACTGGTGCAAAGAAAAACTGGCATTTGGAAAATGAAAGGTGGAATCTGATCGATTGCTAGGAGAAACTAAGGCAGTTTTCCTTTCCACCAGTTTTGATAAATCTCCCCTATAATTCATGACTATAGAGCAGGCAGTAAATGCCATTACTTCTATTAAAAAGTGGCACATGGAACTTTATGCAAGGTGCCCATTGACTCATCCCTTGTCCTTGCCCTATACCCATGCACTTGCCACCCCCTTAATGACTGTAGATCACCATAGGGTTTTGCAGACAACTCTAGGAGACTCCTCACCTCTCCAAATTTGCCTTGAAGGATAGAGTTTGAGTGGAGACCATCTACCAACACCAGTGTAATGTGTATAGGTAGCTTCAAAGTGGGTTACTATTGGCGCTTTACCTCATTGAGGCATCTTTACAGGAGGACACTTGAATGCAGTGGTGCAGGCGGCGTAACTATAGGGGTCGCAGCGGTTGTGGTTGCCAGTGGTGCTGTACTTTTCCCTTTATAAGATGCAGTGCATCTTATAAAGGGAAAACTAGCGAGCGCTTCCATAATGGAAGCGCTCACTAGTCTGCAGGAGGAGGGGGAGAGATGCGCAGTGAGCGCTGTCCAGTACTTACCCCCCCGCTCCTGCTCGCTTTTCTCAGGGTCCGCGCTGCTGTTTGCTGGCTGCAGCGTCAGGACATACAGAGCGCACTCTGACCTGATGCTGCAGGAGGTCAGGTGACTGCAGCGCGGGCCCTGAGAAGAGAAGACAGCCAGGACAAGGAGAGTGGCGGCAGGAGAGGTAAGTGACTTTATTATTTTATAGTCTGATCTGAGGTCTGATATGGAGGTCTAATGGGGGGTCTGGAGAGGTCTCACTGGGGGTCTGGAGAGGTCTATGGGGGATCTGGAAGCCTGACTGGGGTGGTCTGGGAGGTCTGACTGGGGGTCTGAAGTGGTCTAATGGGGGGGTCTGGAGGTCTGACTGGGGGGTCTGGAGGTCTGACTGAGGGGTCTGGAGAGGTCTGACTAGGGGTCTGGAGAGGTCTGACTGGGGGTCTAGAGGTCTAATGGGGGTCTGATTGGGGGTCTGAATGTCTGATTGAGGGTCTGGAGGTCTAATGGGGGTCAGATATGGGGGTCTGGAGGTCTAGAGGGGGTCTGGAGGTCTGATATGGGGGTCTAGAGGTCTAATGGGGGTCTGGAGGTCTAATGGGGGTCTTATATGGGGGTCTTGAGGTCTAATAGGGGTCTTATCTGAGGTCTGATATTGGGTCGGGGTTTTACATGGAGGTCTAATGGGGGTCTGATCTGAGGTCTAAAAACTGGGGTCTGACATAGAGGTCTAAAGGGGGTTTGGTCTGAGATGGGGGGATCTCATTTACGGTTTTATATGGGGGTCTGATCTGAAAGGAAGGGGAGATTTTTTTGTACTAACGCACAATATAAAGGGGTGTTTTTGCACTGAAGCACTATCTGTGTGGTACTGTCACGGGTGTATGTGAGCAACAATAGTAATACACAGTACAGAGCTACTGACTGGACCCAGAACTAGGGAGGATAAAGGGTGACCCCTGTCCGACCCTCAACGCTCTCCCTATTCTGCTAAAGCACATGCCCGGATCCAAATGGCGGAACGAGGCATGCCCACGTGCCTAAGACTAATGACCCCTGTAACCCCTACAATAGTGGAAGGGGCACGGCCACCAGTGCCCTACTCAGTATATGGAGGGAACCGTGGCCACCTCAGATCCAGTCAGAAAATAAACAGGAACACAACAATGTCTGCACACTTAGCTGAAGATGTTGCAGCCGCAGAGAAGACGGATCCAAGGACAGGCTGGCAATATCCGGAGTGCTAGCTGCAGTAGAACACAGGTCCAGTGAACTGATAGCTACAAGTGAAGACACTAAAGCCAGAGCTACAACTGAAGTGAGAACTATAATCCACATCCTATCATAGGAGGAGGGGTGATATAAAGAGAGGGAAATCAAACACATGAAGGACAGCTGTGGTGAAAGAAACCAAAAGTAAACAGAGTAGTGAGAACTCCTCCCAGCTCTAGTAGTGACATCATCACAGGGGTGGAGAAACAGAGCTGTGAGAACGTCCCAAAGCTCTGGTAGTGACAGTACCCCCCCTCTACGGGTGGTCTCCGGACACCCAGGACCCACCTTCTCAGGATGAGCCCTATGAAATGCCCTGATGATGCGAGTGGCTTTAATTTCCGACACCGGAACCCACCTCCTCTCCTCAGGACCATAACCCTTCCAATGAACGAGGTACTGAAGAGAACCGCGGACCATGCGAGAGTCCACAATTCTGGAAACCTCAAACTCCAGATTGCCATCAACCAAAATCGGAGGAGGAGGCAAAGAGGAGGGCACCGTGGGCTGGACATATGGTTTTAAGAGAGATCTGTGAAATACATTATGTATCTTCCAAACCCGTGGAAGATCAAGACGGAAGGCAACAGGATTGATGACTGACAAGATTTTATAAGGCCCAATAAACTTGGGACCCAATTTCCAGGAGGGAACCTTCACTTAATGTTTCTAGTAGACAACCACACCAGATCACCCACATTCAGGTCCGGACCAGGCACACGTCTCTTATCAGCCACACGCTTATACCTCTCACTCATCTTTTTAAGATTACTCTGAATCTTTTGCCAAATGGTAGACAAAGACGAGGAAAATCTCTCCTCCTCAGGTAAACCAGAAAGAGCCCCTCCCGAGAATGTCCCAAACTGCGGATGGAACCCATATGCACCAAAGAATGGTGACTTATCAGAAGATTCCTGACGACGGTTGTTCAGAGCAAACTCAGCAAGAGGGAGAAATGAACACCAATCCTCCTGGTTCTCTGCCACAAAACAGCGCAAATATGTCTCCAGATTCTGATTGAGGCGCTCAGTCTGACCATTCGACTGCGGATGAAAAGCAGAAGAGAAGGACAGCCGAACCCCCAGGCGAGAACAGAAAGCCTTCCAGAACCTGGACACAAACTGCGTGCCTCTATCGGAAACAATATCAGAGGGAATGCCGTGCAATTTAACAATATGGTCGACAAAAGCTTGCGCCAACGTTTTAGCATTGGGTAAACCAGGGAAAGGTACGAAATGAGCCATCTTGCTAAAACGGTCCACCACCACCAGGATCACCGACTTCCCCGAGGAACGAGGAAGATCCGTGATAAAGTCCATGGACAGGTGTGTCCAAGGACGGGAAGGAATGGGTAACGGGAGAAGGGAACCTGAAGGCCGTGAACGAGGGACCTTAGCGCGAGCGCACGTCTCACAAGCAGCCACAAAACCCTCCACCGACTTACGAAGAGCCGGCCACCAAAATCTCCGAGCAATGAGATCCACCGTGGCTCTACTCCCGGGGTGACCAGCAAGAACCGTATCATGATGCTCCTTAAAGAGTTTGTGACGTAGCTCAGGAGGCACGAACAACTTCCCAGAAGGACAACGGGCAGGTGTCTCAGTCTGGGCAGCCTGGACCTCGGCCTCCAAATATATAGAGCAGAAACAACTACCCCCCTCCGCCAAAATGGGACCCGGGTCCTCGGAGTTTCCTCCTCCCGGAAAACAGCGAGAGAGAGCATCAGCCTTCACATTTTTTATCCCAGGTCGGAATGTAACAACAAAATTGAATCTGGAGAAGAACAGAGACCATCTGGCCTGTCTCGGATTCATACGCCTGGCCGACTCCAAGTATGCCAGATTCTTATGGTCGGTAAAAACGGTGATAGGGTGCCTGGCCCCCTCCAACCAATGGCGCCATTCCTCGAAAGCCAACTTGATGGCCAACAACTCCCTATCTCCCACATCATAGTTTCTCTCTGCCGGGGAGAGTTTTTTAGAGAAAAAGGCACAGGGTCGCCACTTGGCAGGGGAGGGCCCTGGGACAAAACCGCACCCACACCCACCTCGGAAGCATCCACCTCAACAATAAAAGGTAAGGAAACATCGGGATGCACCAAGACGGGAGCAGACGCAAAATTCTCTTTAATCTTAGAAAAGGCTGCAGGCGCCTCCTCCGACCAAGAGGAAAAATCCGCCCCCTTTTTTGTCATGTCAGTGAGGGGTTTGACAACAGAGGAATAATTCAAAATGAACTTTCTGTAATAGTTCGCAAAACCCAGAAAGCGCATCAATGCCTTCTGATTCTCAGGAAGCTCCCACTCAAGTACAGCACGGACCTTCTCGGGATCCATGCGAAAACCAGAAGCAGAGAGGAGAAAACCCAGAAATTGAATCTCCGATACCATAAAAAGACATTTCTCCAGCTTGGCGTACAATTTATTTTCCCGCAGAATCTGCAGAACCTGAAAAAGATGATCCTGATGGGTCTGAACATCAGGGGAAAAAATCAAAATATCATCAAGATACACCAATACAAATTTCCCCATTAAATGATAGAAAATACTATTAACAAAATGCTGAAAGACGGCCGGAGCCTTCATCAGGCCGAAAGGCATAACGAGATTCTCGAAATGCCCGTCAGGGGTATTAAAGGCCGTTTTCCATTCATCCCCCTCTCTGACCCTGACCAGGTTGTACGCGCCTCTCAAATCCAATTTGGAAAACACCTTGGCCCCAACAATTTGATTGAAGAGGTCCGGGATCAGAGGAAGGGGATAGGGATCGCGAATCGTGATACGGTTCAGCTCCCTAAAATCTAGGCAAGGTCTCAGAGAGCCATCTTTCTTTTTAACAAAAAAAAACCCCGCGGCCACAGGTGACTTTGAGGGACGAATATGCCCCTTTTCGAGACTCTCGGAGATGTAAGTTCGCATAGCGATTCTTTCCGGTTGTGAGAGATTGTAGAGGCGTGCTTTTGGCAGCTTGGCGCCGGGAATGAGGTTAATGGGACAGTCAAACTCCCGGTGAGGAGGTAGCTCCTGAACACCGCTCTCGGAAAACACGTCCGAGAAATCAGAGAGAAATGATGTCACCGTTTTAGTATACACCTCTGCAAAAGTCGCTGTGAGACAATTCTCTCTACAAAAATCACTCCACTCATTTATTTGCCTTCCTTGCCAATCAATAGTGGGGTTATGTCTAGTGAGCCAGGGTAACCCCAAAACTAGAGGAGACGGCAATCCGTTAAGGACAAAACAAGATATATCCTCCACATGAGTGTCACCTACAGCTAGCCGGATATTGTGAACAATGCCCTTCAGAGATCTCTGTGAGAGTGGAGCAGAGTCAATAGCAAAAACAGGTATATCTTTATCTAATGTGCAAACCTGAAAACCATGCATGGCTACAAATTGAGTGTCAATAAGATTGACGGCCGCTCCACTATCGACAAAAATCTCACAAGAAATGACTTTGCTCTCTAGCGCCACCCTGGCAGACAGGAGAAAACGGGAACTGCAGGTCAGAGGAAAAGCATCAAATCCTACATCAACTTTGCCCAAAGTAGCAGATGAAGCAGAACTTGATGATTTACCTTTTGAGATTTTTCTCTTATTATCGCTCTTAGTACGGTTCAAGAATCTCCTAGACGGACAAACATTTGCCAAATGACCTATGCCCCCACAACAAAAACAGACCATACTCTGAGGACTAAATCCTCTTTTATCAGGGGCAAGTCGAGCTAGCTGCATGGGCTCCTCCTCAGAGGGGAGCGAGACAGGATGAGGCCCCTGCACACTGAATGAGTCCGCACCACTGCCCCTAGACTGACAATGGCTGGACAGAGAGGTCTCGTTTCTTTCTCTTAGACGCCTGTCAAGGCGTACCGCCAATGACATGGCAGACTCTAAGGACGTTGGTCTCTCATGGAAAGCAAACGCATCTTTTAATCTCTCCGAGAGACCATGACAGAACTGACTCCGGAGTGCAGCATCATTCCAACCCGAATAAGCTGCCCATCTTCAAAATTCAGAACAATAAAGCTCCGCAGACCGTTTGTTCTGGCATAAAACACGTAGGTTAGATTCGGCCAGAGCAACACGATCCGGGTCATCATAAATCTGCCCCAGGGCCACAAAAAATCCCTCCACGGATCGAAGGGAGGGATCCCCTGATGACAGCGAAAAAGCCCAAGTCTGAGCATTACCCCTGAGCAGGTAGATGACAATCCTCACCCTCTGCTCTTGATTACCAGAAGAGTGAGGACACAAGCAAAAATGGAGTTTGCATGCCTCTCTGAAACGAACAAAATTCTCACTGCCCCCGGAGAACGTCTCCGGAAGTGAGACCTTGGGCTCGCAACAGACTCCATGAGCCGGAGCAGGGCCCAATGCTTGAAGCTGGGTCATAGATTGACGGAGATCCGCCACTTCCAAAGAAAGACCCTGCATGCGGTCAACCAGGTCAGAAAGCGGATCCATGTCAAAAAAGGACGGTTTTGGTGGATTATAATGTCACGGGTGTATGTGAGCAACAATAGTAATACACAGTACAGAGCTACTGACTGGACCCAGAACTAGGGAGGATAAAGGGTGACCCCTGTCCGACCCTCAACGCTCTCCCTATTCTGCTAAAGCACATGCCCGGATCCAAATGGCGGAACGAGGCATGCCCACGTGCCTAAGACTAATGACCCCTGTAACCCCTACAATAGTGGAAGGGGCACGGCCACCAGTGCCCTACTCAGTATATGGAGGGAACCGTGGCCACCTCAGATCCAGTCAGAAAATAAACAGGAACACAACAATGTCTGCACACTTAGCTGAAGATGTTGCAGCCGCAGAGAAGACGGATCCAAGGACAGGCTGGCAATATCCGGAGTGCTAGCTGCAGTAGAACACAGGTCCAGTGAACTGATAGCTACAAGTGAAGACACTAAAGCCAGAGCTACAACTGAAGTGAGAACTATAATCCACATCCTATCATAGGAGGAGGGGTGATATAAAGAGAGGGAAATCAAACACATGAAGGACAGCTGTGGTGAAAGAAACCAAAAGTAAACAGAGTAGTGAGAACTCCTCCCAGCTCTAGTAGTGACATCATCACAGGGGTGGAGAAACAGAGCTGTGAGAACGTCCCAAAGCTCTGGTAGTGACAGGTACCAGTATTTTAAGGGGGACTGTTCTGCAGGAAAGTATTGGGGAGCACAGTGGGCACAGTATTGGGGGTGGCAGGATGGGGTGTTGAGAAGGTGGGAGGATGATGGAAAAGTACAGGGTGGGCCATTTATATGGATACACCTCAATAAAATGGGAATGGTTGGTGATATTAACTTCCTGTTTGTGGCACATTAGTATATGTGAGGGGGGAAACTTTTCAAGATGGGTGGTGACCATGGAGGCCATTTTGAAGTCTGCCATTTTGAATCCAACTTTTGTTTTTTCAATAGGAAAAGGGTCATGTGACACATCAAACTTATTGGGAATTTCACAAGAAAAACAATGGTGTGCTTGGTTTTAACGTAACTTTATTCTTTCATGAGTTATTTACAAGTTTCTGACCTTATATAAAATGTGTTCAATGTGCTGCCCATTGTGTTGGATTGTCAATGCAACCCTCTTCTCCCACTCTTCACACACTGATAGCAACACCGCAGGAGAAATGCTAGCACAGGCTTCCAGTATCCGTAGTTTCAGGTGCTGCACATCTCGTATCTTCACAGCATAGACAATTGCCTTCAGATGACCCCAAAGATAAAAGTCTAAGGGGGTCAGATCGGGAGACCTTGGGGGCCATTCAACTGGCCCACGACGACCAATCCACTTTCCAGGAAACTGTTCATCTAGGAATGCTCGGACCTGACACCCATAATGTGGTGGTGCACCATCTTGCTGGAAAAACTCAGGGAACGTGCCAGCTTCAGTGCATAAAGAGGGAAACACATCATCATGTAGCAATTTCGCATATCCAGTGGCCTTGAGGTTTCCATTGATGAAGAATGGCCCCACTATCTTTGTACCCCATATACCACACCATACAGTCTTGGAGGGATCTATCCAATGTGGGTTAGTGTCAGACCAATAGCGGTGGTTTTGTTTGTTAACTTCACCATTCACATAAAAGTTTGCCTCATCACTGAACAAAATCTTCTGCGTAAACTGAGGGTCCTGTTCCAATTTTAGTTTTGCCCATTCTGCAAATTCAGTGCGCCGATCTGGGTCATCCTCGTTGAGATGCTGCAGTAGCTGGAGTTTGTAAGGGTGCCATTTGTGAGTAGCTAATATCCGCCGAAGGGATGTTCGACTAATGCCACTCTCCAGTGACATGCGGCGAGTGCTACGCTGTGGGCTTTTGCTGAATGAAGCTAGGACAGCCACTGATGTTTCTTCATTAGAGACAGATTTCATGCGTCCACATTTTTTTTTTTTTTGTATGAGCGCTGCCTATTCTGCTGTGTTTACCTGCTCATCACTGCAAATGCTACGGCAAGCAGGTGAACAGAGCAGAGAAAGCAGCTCTCATATCAGCGCTGCCCTCTCTTCAAACAGCTGATCGTCGGGGGTGCCGGAGGACCCCGGCTGATCTGATATTGATGACCTAGGGGATAGGTCATCAGTAGTAAAAAGAGGACAACCCCTTTAACAGTAGGACTTAGGGGCATTTCAATATTTGCCTTGGGCAGCAGAAAAGCTAGGTGCACCAGCGCTGAGTGAAGGGGGGGGGGGGGGGGCAAGCTGGTGCACCTAGCTTTTCTGCTGCCCAAGCTCAAATCTGAGCCCTATATCTGGAGAAGGAGATATAGGTAAGACAACAGTGGCATCAACAAAGGGCAGTGGTGACTGGGACCTGCTCCTATCTTACGAACGGGCCAGAGCAATCCATCCATACATCCTAATTCACCACCTAGTACTGGCTTGGCCATTTTCAGAAGTCCCAATTGTGAATGGAGGATTGGTCAGCCGTGTGCAGCTTGCTCCCATTCACCGCTATGGGACTCTCAAAAATAGGCTAGCTTGCATGCTCAGCTCTTTTCAGAAATCCCATATCAGTGAATGGTGAGGAAATTTGGCATGTTCTGTTCACAGCAGGACCTCATTTTTTAGATAGGAGTAGGTTGACAGAATAAGGAGCTTGGGTAGGGTGGCAGACAGAGATGAGGATGTAGGGGTTGTAGGAAGGTGCAGCACTGTGGAGAGCTGGTGAGTCTGGCAAGTGTAAATTGTTTTCTGTAGTGGATGGGCAACCAGTGAGTGGTGGTGGTGGAGGGCTGGCACTGGTGTAGCCATTGGACAGAAAGATGACTGCTTCTTTCAGAAGTAGAATTAGAGGGCAGAGTGTTGTGACAAAAAGTGGCATCATATATAGGATGTTGGCACTGGACATCAAACATAATAATGTAGGTAATGGGGCATGTATAGCTTTTGTACCACAATACTGCAAACACTGCCAACCTTGCGTTAATGTTTTTCCTTTTTTCATGAACTGAATAGTGCAGCATATTTAACCATTTTTTGGTTTTCTCATATTTAGCTACTTTTTTTTCTAGATTCCATTGAAATATAAATGGAGAGTCCTCAGTTCTTGATACCTTTAAGGCAAGGATTAGCAACCTCCGGCACTCCAGCTGTTCTGAAACTACAACTCCCAGAATCTTCCTTACAAGAACAGCCAAGAAAGTTTGCATGATGGGAGTGGTTGTTTCACAGCAGCTGGAGTGCCGAAGGTTGCTGATCCCTGCTTTAAGGGGTTGTCTCATTTCAGCAAATGGCATTTATCATGTAGAGAAAGTGAATACAAGGCACTTACGAATGTATTGTGATTCTCCATATTGCCTCCTTTGCTGGCTGGATTCATTTTTCCATCACATTTTCCATTGCTTGTATTCAGGGATTACGGCCTGACTGAAACAGAAGATTAACCAGCACATCATGGATCGATTACAGCTTTGTAGCTTTATTCTGGACATACAACTTCTTACTCCATAAAAATATGACTTGCTTGTTTTGATTTATATGATCTTCATAACAGCATGCAATAATGAAGATAGCATAGATCGAAACGCGTAAGCTGTATTTCATGTCAGTCAGTTATGTGTTTTTTTTTTATTTGATGTTTTACAAAACTGCAAAAGAACAAGAAAAATTATAAAAGTATATGTATATATAATAAATCATAAACATATATTCTATACATATACTCTATTTTTTTTTATTATTATACTCACTTATGCGCTGACATATTCCAAAGTGCTTTACAGATATTAGCATCACTCTGTCCCCAATGGGGCTCACAATCTAGGACCCAGGACCCCAGTGCTAACCACTAAGCCACCATGCTGCCCATATGTAATAAACCTATATATAATAAATCATAAACATATATTTATATTCTAAATATAATCACTCATAAACATATATGTATAGTCTAAATATATTATAAAAAAAATGATATATATATAAAAAAAATCATAGGTAACATTTGTTCCCCCCCCAAAAAAAAAAAAAAAAAAAAAGTTGAAACATGCATTTTGGCCATCAGTTCTGACCAATTCTTATAACAAAAAATTGCACTGTTAAAAATTTGAACCTGGACCAATTTGTCCATCTGTATTATTTATTCTTTCATATAACAGAAGAGTCATGCACTGTATGCCGCCATGCATGTGGAAAAAATCTGAGGTTCCGTCTCACAGACGAAAAAAGACAGGACGTATTTGGTATCAAAGAACATAATGTATTTTGTGGGTAATGGGAAGTTACACAGAGTAAATGAGAGAGAAATATTTGTTTTCTGTGTGAGAACCAATTGTTCTTTGCCATAAGAAACTTTTTGGAACGTTCTCTAGAGGTCTCGGTAAGTTTCGGCCAAGAGAAGACTCACCCATTCAGGAATGCCAGGGGTCCCTGTGGATTTACTTGGGTTAGCGACCATCTTTTCATGCACGTCAAGAGAGGTGGGAGTGTCGGCTCAGTAACACATACATGACTCATACGTGTCTCACACATAATTGGCAGGGATTGCACATGAGTAGTCATCATCTCACTGTGTAGATTAAAGGAGCACTAACCCTTATAAAAGTACAAATAATTGCCTTCATAATTCCCACATAGGTTTGTGTCTTCGAAGGTTCTCATAACAGGATAGATGGTGTAGTGATCAAGGAGGACAGAAACTTTCATTTCGGTAATCCTAGATGAAATGGTTGACAACAAAGAGCAATAGACTATACTAACCTGAAAAGTAAATATAGATATTCGAGACTCGAGGTTTCATGCCCCACCCTTTAAGGGTATGAACATTTTCTGACATTGAGACACATTAGATGTTGGTTGGGGTCCAAAACCCAGAGTTATAGATAGACTTTACTGCATCCTTCAGTAGGTGCTGGAAAAGGAGATGCAAAGTGTGAAAGTACTATAGGAGGAGCTGTAAAGTCTCAAGGTGCTAGAGGAGGAGATGTAAAGTATGAAGGTGCTAGAGGAGGAGATGTAAAGTGTTAAGGTGCTAGAGGAGGAGCTGTAAGGTATGAAGGTACTAGAGGAGGAGATGTAAGGTGTGAAGGTGCTACTAGAGGAGGAGATTTAAAGTTTGAAGGTACTAGAGTAGGAGATGTAAGATGTGAAGGTGCTAGAGGCGGAGATGTACAGCGTAAAGGTGTTAGAGGAGGAGATGTAAGGTATGAAAGTGCCAGAGGAGATGTAAGGTATGAAGGTGCCAGAGGAGATGTAAGGTGTGAAGGTGCTACTAGAGGAGGAGATGTACAGCATGAAGGTGCAAGAGGAGGATATGTAAAGTGTGGAGGTGCAAGAGGAGGATATATATGGTGTGAAGGTGCTAGAGGAAGAGACGTAAAGTATGAAGGTGCTAGAGGAAGAGATTTAAAGTGTGAAGGTGCCAGAGGAGGAGATGTACATTGTAGAGGTGATAGAGACACTTGAGACACATTAGATGTTCCAAAACCCAGAGTTATAGATAGACTTTACTGCATCCTTCCGTAGGTGCTGGAGAAGGAGATGCAAAGTGTGAAAGTACTAGAGGAGGAGCTGTAAAGTCTCAAAGTGTTAGAGGAGGAGATGTAAAGTATGAAGGTGCTAGAGGAGGAGATGTAAAGTGTTAAGGTGCTAAAGGAGCAGCTGTAAGGTATGAAGGTACTAGAGGAGGAGATGTAAGGTGTGAAGGTGGTAGAGGAGGAGATGTAAAGTTGCTAGAGGAGGAGCTGTAAGGTATGAAGGTACTAGAGGAGGAGATGTAAGGTGTGAAGGTGCTACTAGAGGAGGAGATTTAAAGTTTGAAGGTACTAGAGGAGGAGATGTAAGATGTGAAGGTGCTAGAGGAGGAGATGTACAGCGTGAAGGTGCTAGAGGAGGAGATGTAAGGTATGAAAGAGCCAGAGGAGATGTAAGGTATGAAGGTGCCAGAAGAGATGTAAGGTGTGAAGATGTTACTAGAAGAGGAGATGTAAAGCACGAATGTGCAAGTGGAGGACATGTAAAGTGTGGAGGTGCAAGAGGAGGGGATGTAAGGTATGAGGGTGCTAGAGGAATATATATATGGTGTGAAGGTGCTAGAGGAAGAGACGTAAAGTATGAAGGTGCTAGAGGAAGAGATTTAAAGTGTGAAGGTGCCAGAGGAGGATATGTATATTGTAGAGGTGATAGAGGAGGAGATGTAAAGTGTGAAGGTGCTAAAGGAGGAGATGTGAAGGTGCTAGAGGAGGAGATGTGAAGGTGCTAGAGGAGGAGATGAAAGGCGTGAAGGTGCTAGAGGAGGATATGTAAGGCATGAGGGTGCTAGAGGAGGAGATGTAAGGTGTAAAGGTGCTAGAAGTTGAGATGTAAGCATAAATTTGCTTCAGGAGGAGATGTAAGGTGTGATCGAGCTACTAGAGGAGGAGATTTAAAGTGTGAAGGTGTTAGAGGAGGAGATCTAAGGTGTAAAGGTGCTAGAGGCGGAGATGTAAAGGTGCTAGAGGAGGAGATGTAAGGTATGAAGGTGCTAGAGGATATGTAAAGCATGAAAGGGCAAGAGGAGGAGATGTAAAGTGTGGAGGTGTTAGAGGGGGAGATGTAAGGTGTGAAGGTGCTAGAGGAGAAGATGTAAAGTGTGAAGATGCTAGAGGAGATGTAAGGTGTGAAGGTGCTACTAGAGGAGGAGATGTAAAGCATGAAGGTACTAGAGGAGGAGATGTAAAGTGTGGAGGTGTTAGACGAGGAGATGTAAAGTGTGAAGGTGTGGCTAACTGATAAAAAGGGATGCCCTTCCTACCTTCATAATTGCTTCATCCTTGTTATAAGGCAGCAGGCATGGAGGCAGGGGTGTAACTACCATAGCGACAGACCTTGCAACTGCTATGGGGCCCAGGGCAAGAGGGGGCCCAGTCTTAGTTGGTTTTATCTAATCTTCTACTGGAGGTGAAAATTAAGTATTGGAAAAGGGTCAATGAAAAGTGTTTAGGTAGAAACCCTTCTGTCCTGTGTGTGGGGCCTGGTTTGATCCTTGCTATGGGGCCCTTACTTCTCTGTGTATGCCACTGCATGGAGGAGACCTTGAGGGTACTGGCAGATGGTGCTATGGGGCCTATTTTTATGGGCAGATTATCAGGACAATTGTCAGGAATGTGCCATTAATCATTGGACAAACAAGCAAAAGGTGGGTGATCCATCGTTTATTGGCAGCAAATTGCCCTGTGTAAATAGGGATGACAAATAATAAATCTATATGGAGATGAATGATCACAGTAGTGATTATTCATCCCCATACAGGAAGGACGATTACTGCAATGAATGGGGGGAAAAAACGGTCTGTTCTCGATCATTGCCCTGAGTATTGGCCCAAGTCAATGGCCCTAAAGCCTGACCTACATGCAGGTCTTAGGAAAAGCCTTAGCTTTAGCAGGTTTTAAAGGGGATTCCGTGATTTTGTTGTTCATTGCCTATTCTCAGGATAGGCTATTAATATCAGATTCCCCGATTAGATGGCATCAGAACTCAATGGGAGCAGTGCTGCAGTTACCTGCTCTGTCTACTACACAATAGTTGGAACTATGTATCTCCTGAAGAATAGCTGATCAGTGGGGCTGTGGAGTCTCAGACCCCAGTGATCTGACATTGATTTCCATCCTGGAGATAGGCCATCCATATCAAAATCCTGGACAAACCCTTTAAGGAGACTCTGCACAATATATCCGGCATAGAGTCATCTACCTCTGAATTCTGCAAAAAAGTTAGAACATGTCCTATACTTGGCTACAAAATGCTGTCAATGGGTCTGCAAAAAATACGGATGCAACACGGACGGTATGTGTTGCAGTTTGCAGTCTGAAAAATAGATATGGCCATGTGCATGAGGGATTAAAGATCCAAAGGTGCAAATATCCTATAAACATTCAATTCTGTTCCAAGGAAACCTGGGCTCAACCAATATGGCTCTCCCATCACCGTTTTCACTGTGCTGTCATAGACTCCCTAGTGGCAGCTGTAATAACAACCATGATGGCTGTCACCAAACTGTTCCAGAAAGAGATAAAACTAGGACTAGAGGGATTTTTTGCTGTTTTTTTTTAAAGGGAAATGTTCTGTAATAAACTCTATTTTTAAGGAAAGAGCACTGCCTCCCGCTTAGATGGACTCCATCATGACGGCAGTGGGTTCACCCTATAAAAGCATGGGGGCAGTATTATTACAAGGCTGAGACTACTGGCTGCAGTCATGGGTTGGTATGTAGTGTGTACATAGAGCTTCACAAAACAGACATTGCACAGTGGGGAGTCGTAACAGGAAAGCACACTATGGCAAAAGGAATTCCTACCCAGAAGTGCTTATAAAATACCTTCAAAGTTGCTTTTAAGAGCGCAGATCCCATGTAGAGAGTGCTCAGCCTGTCCAGGTGACAAATGGACAGAGCATTACATGGCTGCTTTTTTCTGAAATTTGATCCCTTCTTGAAGGATTGTTCCTCTCCTCCGGCCCAGCATATAAAATGAATTTACCAGTAAGCCGATGCTTGACAGAATCCCCAGCACCATAACAAGTTCGAGGCCCGGGTCACGCAACTTTGCAAATAGCGCTAAGAACAGCAGTCTATGAAAACCGCAGTGTAATAGAAAGGAATGGCAACACCGCCCTATAGTTTAGAACCATTATTATATTGAGTTTTATAGGAGTGGACACGGTGAGAAAAAATGTGAAAACCATTAGAGCCGGTGGAGCCTCAAAAAAAAAGTACGGTATATATAAAGTGGATGCCATTTATAAATGTAATACTTTGAATGGGTTAGATAAAATATGTAGAATAACAATAAGGGAGTGGATCCGTGAACAGCAACTAGGATTTAAAGGGGTTTTCTGGAATTAGCATATTAGCATTAAATACCCAGATGAAGAGAACGCATCAGCCTGGTCAAATCCTGTCCCCAAAATTTCAAGGTATTGTAATATTCCCACTTGACTACTTTGGCCGTCTGATGAAGTCCAGTGAGAATGTGACCTCACCATTATGGCTGACGGGTACATGCTGGTTGTATTAACAGGCCATATAAACCCTAGCATCCGTGTAATATTTCTCCATTTCTTTCTTGTGGCTTTGTGGCAGGTGCAGCACTATGAAGTGCCTTTTGGGCTGTGGCATTAGAAGAATTTTGGTACCTCTGACTCTTAGTCTAACCAGACTGTCAATTACTCTGTAATTCCTCTAGCGCCATTCTATGGAAACAGTAGGTTTAAAGAGCACAACAAATGCTTGAAATAACTTCTTTATTAACTTCAACTTTTCTTCATATAACACTGCCATCTCCGCAGCAGATAGTCCATGTACATAACACGTGTTGAAAAGATATCACAAAATGGCGGTATAATTAAGATGGTGGTTCAACTGTTCAATCTTGTCATTCAACATAAAATGGTGGATATATTTCTCTCTTGAGTATCTGTACTCTCACTTTAAGTTATTTAGGCACTTTATGATATCTCTGAGAGGTATATCTGAGGTCTAACTAATAGTTCTGCTTGCTCAACTTGGTTTGCAGTATGCAATTGCTTATGATCTGGTATGAGCAGTTCGCAGTTTGTATGCAATTTGTATGGAATCTGGTTTGTATGCTTGCAATTTGTATTTGCAATTATATTTTCTATTGAACTTGCAATTGGTGGAACTGTAAGTAAACACATATATATCTAGTTCAGTATACAGTTCTAAACACAATACTAACAATATGAACATTATATAACGGATTTAAATACCTATTTTGGCCTCTTGTTCCCATAAAACTGGACTCTGACTGGAACTGTGTGTCTGTTCAGCTCCTCTCTCTGGTGAGTAATGATTCTAGCAGCAGGAGCTGGGGGAATTCCCAGACAGACTATGTGTGAGGCTGACTGTGATTGGTGAAAACTCTTGCTGTGTGAGAAGCTGGCTGTGATTGGTCTAGACTTCCGCCCAGCAACAACAGATTAACACTATGCTTTCTGTTGTTTCTGCTGTGTCACTGAGCTTACCTTACATTACAAAATGAATCTTAAAGGCATATTATCTTTTTCTGCTTCTATGAACACAAAATATAACAGTTATATGACATCCAAAACATGATGTCACAGTAAATAACTCTGCTTTTGTCTTTAACACATAAACATAGAAAGGTCTAGCTGTATACACATATAAGCTATACTAGCAACCTAGGACAGGTCTTAGCTGGCCAGCTATACTCCCACCAAAATTACCTATAATTCTATGTTCTTAGTGGTAGGACTTGAACATGAATTTGAGGAATTTTCCATCAGGTTCTCAACTTCCAAGTGTCTTTTATCACTCTCAAGCAGAACAACTTACTTCTGTATAGGACGTTCCAACTTGAGTTGAGTAGTGAGACATTTTCCTTTTTTGTCAAGTTTTGAGTTTCCTATTTGTAACAACACTCTTCTTTCAAGTTTGTCTTCATCCTCTTGAACTTCTAGAACTTTGGCCAATTTCCATTGACTTCTAGGTAAATCTTCTTCTTTCACTAACACTATGTCACCAACTTAGACATTTCTTCTGGGTGTTTGCCATTTACTTCTTAGCATAAGATTGGCTAAGTACTCTTTCCTCCATCTATTCCAAAACTGTTCTGATAGATATTGAACTCTTCGCCATCTCCTTTTAGCATATAAATCCTCTTTGGTGAACTTGCCAGGCGGTGGCTGTATGTAATCCGACTTAAGGTGAAGTAGATGGTTGGGAGTTAAAGGGTCCAAACTTGTTGGATCGTTGATTTTATCAACTGTAAGTGGACGACTGTTAACAATAGACATTACTTCATAGAATAGGGTCCTAAGTGAAGCATCATCTATTCTTCCGGCGTTCTTTTTCAAAACTGAACTTAACACATTTCTCACAGTTCTGATTTGTCTTTCCAAAACTCCTCCTGTATGGCTTGCATGTGGAGCATTCATATGAAAATCACACTGTTTCTCTAACAAATACTCAGTTACTTTTTCTTTATCGATCTCTTTTAGAGTTTTCTTCAATGTATTCTTTGCTCCGACAAAATTAGATCCTTGGTCAGATCTAAGCTCTCTGACGGTACCTCTAATAGCTATTAAAAACATCTCAAGGCGTTGATGAATGCGTCAGTAGACATATCTTCTAACATTTCCAGGTGAATCGCTCTGGAGCTCAGACATGTAAATATTAGTCCAAATCTCTTGTACTCCTTGCGGTTTTGCTTGGTGATGAATGGGCCAAAACAATCCATTCCGCTATAAAGAAATGGTGGTGATGGGTTTACACGATCTGCCGGTAAATCTGCCATTCTTTGCTCTTCTGTAGGTCTACGTGCCTTTCTGCAGACTACACATTTACTTATATACTTTGCTATAACTTTGCTTCCTTTAACAATCCAGTAACCACCTTCTCTCAAACAGCTTTGGGTAAAGCTTCTTCCTTGATGCAAGGATTTGTTGTGGTAGTGATCAATAATCAATCTCGTGAAGGTAGAGTTTTTGGGTAGAATTGCTGGATGCTTCACTCTGCTAGGTAGAAATGCATTTCCCAGTCTCCCTCCCACCTTCAGTATACCATCCTGCAGAACAAGATTAAGCTTGTACAATGGGTGGTTGTTTGGAAGCCTTTTAGGTTCTTGACTAAGTCTCTTCAACTCTTCACTGTAGAATCTTTGTTGAATGAGTCTTATGACTGTTTCTTCAGCTTTCATTCTTTCTTCTACATTCAACAATTCCTTCTTTCTGATTCCCTTTGCCAAACGTTGAATTCTAGCTACTACGTTTATGATATGTATTCCATTTTAAACATCTGGCTAGTCTTTCAAGTATGTCATCTTGACACTTGGCAGCAGTGCTCAATGTTTGTACAACGTTTACTTCTGGATCACCCATAGACAATTCTGTGTAACCTTTACTGGGTGTGATTTTCTTTTCCCAAAGGAACTCTGGATCGGTGAACCAGTTTGAATTTTTCAATTCTGTTACATTCAGGCCTCTTGAAGCATGATCTGCTGGGTTATGCTTTGTGTCAATGTGATGCCAATGTTCCGGATTTGTTATTTCCCGAATTTTCTCAACTCTGTTGGCGACAAAGATATGGACTCTTCGAGCTTCGTTGTTTATGTATCCTAGGACAACTTGTGAGCCTGTCCAAAAATATTCTTCATCTATTTTGAATTCCAATTCTTCTCTCAGAAACTTGCTTACTGATGCTAAAACTACGGCTGCTGTTAGTTCAAGTCTTGGTATTGTCTAAATACTGGTAGGTGCAACTCTGGCCTTCCCCATAACCAGGGCACAGTGTATCTTTTCTTTTCCTATTACCGAATCCGAACTTCTCTCAAGTTTTGAAAGTCTCTCATCCAACTCTCCCACCTTGGCCTCAAATTTTCAGGTATGGGCTCATCCCATTCCAACTTCTGTCTGCATAATTCTTGCAGTATTTCTTTTGCTCTGAGGATTACTGGGGCCAAGAATCCCAATGGATCAAATATAGAAGCCACTGCGGAAAGAATGTAGTAGGAATCTAGTTGCAACTTTCTCTTCAATAGATACTTCAAAGAATAACTTGTCGTTCTCTACATTCCATCCCAATCCAAGTACGTTCTGAACTGGAAGATGATCATAATTGAGATCCACATTCTTCATTGTTGCTGCATGTTCAGAGTCACTGATGGCTTCCAGTACCTCTCTGTTGTTTGAGATGAATTTGTGAAGGCGCAGGTTTCCTCTTGTGCATAACTCTTGACTCTAGACTTATGAGATCATCCTCTACATAAAAGTTTTTCTTCAGAAAATTTTCTGCTGATGGGCAATCCTTTTCATTCTGATTAGCCAGGTACTTCATACAATAATTGGCGCAACCTGGAGATGATGCTGCTCCAAACAAGTGTACTTTCATTCTGTATTCTGCTGGCTCTGTATCTGTATCTCCATCCTCCCACCATAGAAACCTCACAAAGTCTCTATCTTCATTCTTCACATGAAACCAGTGGAACATCTTTTCAACGTCACACATGACCGCTACGTGATACTTTCTGAATCTACAGAGTACTCCAGGCAGTACTCCAGGCAGAGTGTTTGTAAGACCTGGTCCTTTAAGTAGATCATTCAATGCAACACCATTGTACTTTGCTGAGCAATCAAATACTACTCTAATCTTATCTGGTTTCTTTGAGTGGTAAACACCTTGATGTGGGATGTACCACACTTCTCCTTCTTTATGCCGATTATTAACTTTCTCTGCATATCCTTCTTCAAGGATGCCTTCCATGAATTTCAAATAATTCTGCTTGAATTTGGGATCTCTTCCCATCTTTTTCTTCAAACATTTCAATCTTCCTAGGGCAAGATTTCTGTTATTTGGCAGACAAGGTCGTTCTCTTAAGGGTAAGGGCATTTCAAGATGACCTTGTTGATTCTGTTGAATACTTTCTTCTAGAGTGTGTATGAACGTTATGTCTTCTTGAGATACACTCTTTTCTTTAGAACTTATGTCTGCAAAGTCAGATTCAAGGATCTTGATTACTTTTTCTGCACTTACAGTTGGTAACTCCTGGACAGATATTCGATGACACAATCCTGTCACCTGTCTTGAGTTTGCAATCTGCTGTTTTCCTCCAACAACACCCCATCCTAGATCAGTTTGAACAGCGTATGGTTCACCCTTTCTTCCTGTGATTACCTTTCGTGGTACCAAGGCTTCGGGACAATCGTAGCCTATTAACAGTCCAACACCAAACTCCTTCAGCGGGGACATTTCATAAGATATGACAGATAGGTGCTCCCATTCATTGGCTGTTTCACAGGTAGGTATGCGATCTCGATCTAGAGGTACATCGTCTTTTGTATAAGCTGGAGGTAGATCCAATGTGCAGTTTGAATGAAGTCCTCTAACTCTCACTCCTTTGACCCTTTGACTGTTCACTAATGTGTCTCTCCCCGTCATTGTGGTGAGTTTGAGCGTCACTGGTTCTGTAGCCACTTGTTATTTCTTGCAGATTTCTTGATCAATGAAGGTGACATCACTCTGGGCATCCAGTAGCGCATAGGCGTATACCTTCTTGTTCCTCCTTTTAGGATTTAATATGCACACTGGTAGAACCATTGGGTGTGCCATTGCTTTCTCCTTCCCTCACTCTGCAAGAGAATACCGATACTTTCTTTCCTTCTTCAGTATCTTTAGGTATTGAGGATTTATCTTTCTTTGGACATTCTTCATGTAGTGGTGTAGGATGGCGTCCTTTGCAAACGCTGCATGTGGCCTTTTTCTTACACTCCTTAGTAACATGGCCTTTTCTTAGGCATCCGAAACACAGTTGGTTATCCAGCACAAATTTTTTCTTTTCTTCTGGGGACTTCACCTTCAATTGTTGGCACTTATGTATGGAGTGGTTCTCTCAACAGAACATACACTTGAAGGTAGTCTGAAGATTTGTCGGTTCTGTCTCTCTACTGATCCCAGTAGTGACTTTGAACTTGCTCTCGTAGGTATCTGAACCTTTAGCTGCTGTGTTGGTTGCAAAACTAGTTGCTCTTGCACGTCTTATCTCTCTTGCAGGCCTTTATTCTAAGCATTTTAAGACGTAAGATGATGTTACTGGATTGCATGCTATCCGTGCTTCCTTATTGACAAACTCAGAGAACTTTTTAAAACTTGGGAAGTTCTTACCTAGATCTAACTGTTTAGTCACATAGCGATTCCATCTAGAAGCCACTTCTTCAGGTAGCTTAGTTAGCATCGTGTGGTTTTCTAGATAGTCGTTCAGTACTTCCAGTCCTTGAACATGTGGGATGGCATTGCTGCATGCTTGAAGGTAGTCACCATACTTTTGAAGTCTGAAGTGTTCTTTAGGACCTATTTTAGGCCAGTTATTCAGTTTCTCTCTAAAGGCTCTTTGTACTAAGAAAGGATGACCATATCTTGCATTCAATCGTCTTTTCTATAGAAGTTACCTTCAAGAACTTCCTTGGCTTCTCCACCAACATATCTCTGAAGGTAGAATAACTTGTCTACTGGACTGAAGCAATGATGCTCAATGATCATTTCAAAACTTGCACTTGAACTTCAGCACATCTCCTGAAAATACAGTGGGTTCCAGAACAGGAAGTCTAGCTAGGACTGTTCTCTGTGGTCTTGCTGAGACAATGGTTGTAACAGTCTCCTGAGCATTGCCATGGCATCTAGGAATAGAATCATCCGGTTCTATTTTCTCACTTACTTCTGAATTAGGTGAGTCCTTTTCTTCATCTTTTCCGGTAGAGATAGAGGGTAAATTCACACACCTTTTTCCTAACACTGGACTTGGCCTCTCTTTGTTTTAATGAGCAGGGATGGAAGGATAATAACGTATTTCTTCACTACATGCTGGAGATTCCCTTCCATTCTCCTGGGAGTATGTAGGAAAGTAGGAGTCTGCTTTTTCACTTAGTACAGATTCGAACCTATGACTACTCTGACTCATATCCTCCTCATGTACTCTGAGTCTGACTTCTATGATCTTAACTTCTTTCTGCCTTTCCAGACTTTTCATCTGTTGGCACTTTGCCTCGATTTCAGCTTCTATCTGATGGCATTGTGCATCCTTTTCAGCTTCCTTTTCAGCCATCAGTTGGTGCTGCGCCTCAATGGCAGCTTCCATTTCAATTTCTGCTCTCTTGACAGCAAGTTGTTCAGCTAATTCCTTTCTTTTGGCTGAAGTATTTGAGGACTCTGATATATGGGTGGCACTTCTGCTAGCAAAGGAAGTCACACTTAAGATTGTGGTACCACCTAAGGACCTAGCATAGTCTCTCATAAAAAGCTCATTCATTCTACTTCTTGCTTTAACTTCATCATAGTTTTCTGCAGATGATAGTTCTCTCATGAGCTTTACCAAATCTTTAGTGACCGCAGTACATGTGTCCATGTTCCTTACAATATCCTGGGAAGGTGTCGTAAATGACTGCAGGTTGACATATGCTGCCATAAGCTCTGATTAAGATTCTTCTACCGTCTCTACCATATCACTCAAGTTCCCTTTTATACTTTCTTGCTTTAGCTTTTTACAAATGTCTTTAATGTATAATTTCCATTTATCATACATTCTGGTGAACTTTTTTCCTTTCAGTGCTGCTTCTTGCTCCAAATTTTCCAGCATCTTTGGGGTTGGTTTTCTGGCACGTGATGAACGTCTTAGTTCATCTGTTTGGGCTATATTTGTTTGAGGCAAGACTAATGCTGCATCAGACTCTTCTACCTCAAACAGGTTCCCTTGCTCTTCCCCCTCTACTTTATCTATCTTTGTGTCCTCTAACAGTGGCATGATAATACTAGGTTCAGACATTTTACTTTAAATGCAATACTGACAATCAATACGAATATTAATAATTCTTTCACTTTAAATGCAATACTGACAAATGCAGAAATAAATGACTGTCACTTTAAATACAACAGCGATAAATGTAGGCAATACATGACTTTCACTTTAAATGCTTTAGAGTCCGTGTACTACAAACTGTCCTTTGTTTTTATTTAAAGTCTCTTATTTCTGAACACAAAAAATGTCTCCTGATGCCAAAGCCTATATACAATGATAAGTAATAAAAGGAAAGCTCTGACCTTATTCTGAAGAGCAGGATACTGCAATCTGAAGGTTGCTGGAACAAATGTCTTAAAGGAGACTTGTCTTTTCTTGATGTGATGCGATGCTCTGCGCTGACTTGCGATGCTCTGTGATGACTTGCAATGATCTGAGATGACTTGCGATGCGCTGGCTTGGATACGCTGCTGCAGGCTTTGGGCCTAGTGGCAGGAAACTAGCTGACTGCAGTCTGTAAACTCTCCGGGGATAGCGGTGCAGGCACTCTAGTTCTGGACTTTGGCCTCCCACCATGCGTCTCTTTCTCTCTCTAGGGATCGCAGGAGGGTTGGCACTCTGACTATCTTGCCTTTGTCGTTCTGCCACTTTAAGAGTCGGCTGCAGTTTGACTAATGTGCACGTTCTATGGCCTCTATGGTAGCTCCGCTGAGATGTCTTTGTTTGCTAACTCAGGTAACAGCTGCTGCGCGGCGGTACATGCTGGCGCTCCGCTGCTCTAATGCGCTCTTTACTGTGCAAGTTGAGGAACACTATCACTTTGCCCTCTGAGGGCAATAGTTCCACTGTGGCAGGCACAGCAATATGAAGTGCCTTTTGCGCTGTGGCATTAGAAGAATTTTGGTATCTCTGACTTTTAGTCTAACCAGACTGTCTATTACTCTGTAATTCCTCTAGCGCCGATCTATGTTCTATAAACAGTAGGTTTAAAGAGCACACCAAATACTTGAAATAACTTCTTTATTAACTTCAACTTTTCTTCATATAACACTGCCGCCTCCACAGCAAATAGTCCATGTACATAACACGTGTTGAAAAGATATCACAAAATGGCGGTATGATTAAGATGGTGGTTCAACTGTTCAATCTTGTCATTCAACATAAAATGGTGGATATATTTCTCTCTTGTGTATCTGTACTCTCACTTTAAGTTATTTAATCACTTTATGATCTCTCTGAGAGGTATTTCTGAGGTCTAACTAATAGTTCTGCTTGCTAAACTTGGTTTTCAGTTTTCAGTATGCAATTGCTTATGATCTGGTATGAGCAGTTCGCAGTTTGTATGCAATTTGTATGGATTCTGGTTTGTATGCTTGCAATTTGTATTTGTAATTATATTTGCTATTAAACTTGCAATTGGTGGAACTGTAAGTAAACACATATATATCTAGTTCAGTATACAGTTCTAAACACAATACTAACAATATGAACATTATATAACTGATTTAAATACCTATTTTGGCCTCTTGTTCCCATAAAACTGGACTCTGACTGGAACTATGTGTCTGTTTAGCTCCTCTCTCTGGTGAGTAATGATTCTAGCAACAGGAGCTGGGGGAATTCCCAGACAGGCTGTGTGTGAGGTTGACTGTGCTTGGTGAAAACTCTTGCTGTGTGAGAAGCTGGCTGTGATTGGTCTAGACTTCCGCCCAGCAACAACAGATTAACACTATGCATTCTGTTGTTTCTGCTGTGTCACTGAGCTTACCTTACATTACAAAATGAATCTTAAAGGCATATTATCTTTTTCTGCTTCTATGAACACAAAATATAACAGTTATATGACATCCAAAACATGATGTCACAGTAAATAACTCTGCTTTTATCTTTAACACATAAACATAGGAACTGTATTAGGGTTATTAGCAGGTCTAGCTGTATACACATATAAGGCTATACTAGCAACCTAGGACAGGTCTTAGCTGGCCAGCTACAGGCTTTCACCTAACTTTAAGGGATCATTCACATGACCGTGTTGGTTTTGCGGTCCGCAAATTACGGATCCGTGTGTTCCGTATGACTTCAGTTATCTTTCCGTTTCCGTTCCGTAAGTCCGTATAATACGGACGTGGTGCTTCCGTGTGTCATCCGTTTTTCACGGTCCGCAAAAAACTGAAATGGGACTGAAATGGGGTTTCCTAGAATGTTTTCAGTCCAGGGGTCTGCAAAAAACTGATGACATACGGATGCATTTCCGTGTGCTATCCGTTTTTTACGGACCCAATGACTTTCTATGGGGCCACGGACCGCAATTTGCGGCCAAGTATAGGACATGTTCTAAAATAAAAGGAACGGACACACGGAACGGACAGCACACGGATGACAATGAAAGGCATTCCGCAATTTTTGCGGACCCATAGAAATGAATGGGTCCGTGCATTGTCTGCAAAAATTGCAGAACGGACACGGAAGAAAAACACGGTCGTGTGAATGCTCCCTAGTTAATTTGTTTTACTGCGAACGAGAGAAAAAACTCTCCTACTGCTACGAGGAAACTATCAGCAAGCAGCTGTTGATAGATCTGTCATTCTTATTATATGTCTCTGCTGAGTACTTTGAATATATTATGCCGTAAATGCGCTTTGGGTCTTCATACCCCCCTCCAGGCCTACTCAATGAAAACCCAGCTCTCTCCTGAGTATTCATACAAGTCATAATTCAAATTATAGTAAGCTTATAAGAAGATCAATCAACAGCAACTAGCCTGGCTGTTAATGATTTCCAGGTAGTGACAGATTTTTTCCCCCAGTATAAATGAATTGAAAAAATAAGAGAATGCAGCAAAAAACTAAAAAAATTGAAAACTAACTATATACATAAAATTAATCAAAGGCGCAGCTAAGTACGCACATAGGGATTTCACTTCCTATGTAATGCTGCCCTTAAAATTTATTGCACGCCAATATCCGTAATTGGGAACTAAGGCAGTTGCACAACGGTGACACAAGGCTATTTTCACACTCACGTTTTTTTCTGATCCGTGATGGATCTGCAAAAACGCTTCCCTTACAATAATACAACCGCATGCATCCGTCATGAACGGATCCGGTTGTATTATGTCTTCTATAGCCATGACGGATCCGTCTTAAACAACATTGAAAGTCAATAGGGGACGGATCCATTTTCTATTGTGCCAGATTGTGTCAGAGAAAACGGATCCGTCCCCATTGACTTACATTGTGTGCCAGGACGGATCCATTTGGCTCCACTTCGTCAGGCGGACAGCAAAACGCTGCAACCAGCCTCCAGAGCGGAATGGCGATTGAACGGAGGCAAACTGAGGCGTTCTGACCGGATCCTTTTCCATTCAGAAAGCATTAGGGCAAAACGGATCCGTTTTGTAACGCTTGTGAGAGCCCTGAACGGATCTCACAAACGGAAAACCAAAACGCGAGTGTTAAAGTAGCCTAAAAGTGCTAGTTGAGTCACACAATGGTGGCATCATGAAATTCGAGGCTGAAGTCGTAGTTTTACCATCTTAAAAGCAATGTCCATTAAAACAAAAATCTAAATAAGCCCAACATTCTGTGCTGATTAATTTCTTACTGTATCTTTATAGAGGTCGGAACTCTGTTTTTCTTATATAGAGCGCCAGAACCCCTGCCATACCCAAAGATAAAATGCAGAATGCCTCCAGCTACCACTAGAGGGAGCTTACTGAACTTATTGAGTTCAATGTATGAACAGTCTATGGCAGGGATGGCCAACCTGCGGCTCTCCAGCTGTTACAAAACTACAACTCACAGCATACCTAGACTGCCTACAGCTAGCAGCCTACAGCAGGGCATGGTGGGAATCGTAGTTTTACAACAGCTGAAGAGCCGCAGGTTGGCCATCCCTGGTCTATGGTAAGCTCCTAAGCTCCCTCTAGTGGCGGCTGCAGGCAGACAGAAGTTTATGATTTAACTCAATGGGACACATTTACCAAAGACTGGCTTTTCATACGCCTGTTTTAGTCAAAGGTCTATTGGAGTAAAATTGCACAAGCAATTTGTTGCATTTTAAGCTGTCTGTATACAACAAACTGAATTCTACACTTGCAATCAGCTGGCATAGATGTCAACTATAATTTATTCTAGATTCCTGGCGTCATTTATTATTATTATTTTTTTTATTATTTTACAAACTTATATAGCGCTGACATATTCACAGCGCTTTACAGACATTATCATCACATTATAGAGGAGAGCAGTCTCCACCCTTTCCGTGGAGCTCCACCCATTTTTTTTTAAATGCCACAACTGGTGGAAATCCCAAATAATGTCACTAGCGAAAAAATGTAAGAATTTCTTAGGACTTTTTTCTGATGTATAGTTTTGATAAATTCCTCCCAATATCTATGTAGGGGATTTGCAGCTCTGTATCAGGAAAATGATGCCCCAGCTGCAATAAAAATGTATTAAAGGGGTTGTCCAGCATTTTATTAATGATGACCTATCCTCAAAATAGACCAGTAATATCTGATCGATAGGGGTCCGCCACCCCTAACCCCCGCCGATCAGCTGTTTTGGGGTGGCTCGGGAACTAGACAGCTCTGTCAACTGTGTAGTTGAAGGGGCTGGTCACTGCAACATTGCTACCATTTACTTCAATGGTAGCAGTGCTGCAGCAACCACCTCTGTCCGTAGTTTCGACACCGACTCCGGTAGCTGGCAACAGGTTCAAGGAGGTCTGGTTCAGTATGTTAGAAATATACCTGTGTCTTACATATGAATGCTGTGGTTTGCCCTAAAAATCTATTTTACATTTAGGCCTCATGCACATGGCCGCTGCTGGCCGTGGCCCGTATTGCGGCCCGCAAACAGTGGGTCCGCAATTTATTTGAATGGGTCCGTAATCCAGAGCTGTGGTGTGGAACGGAGGCACGGAACCCCACGGAAGCACTACGGAGAGCTTGTTCTATTTTTTTACAGTGCGGACGGATCAAGTTGAATGGGTCTAGATCCGTCGCGGCTGCCGCACGGATGGGGCCAGAAATTGCGGCCCCAAATGCACGGATCGGCCGTTTGCAAGAGACCTTACACTAATTACGTGTGAAAAGAGCCCAAGGGGCTGTTCTAGTGGAACCCAGCTGCGCCCATTCTGGCTAAGCCCACATCTCCCCCTTTTTCTGAAGTCCCCTGCACTGTAATCTCACATGCACAGCAGGTTAAATGAAGCTGAAGCTGGCAGAGGAACCGTGCGGGCGCTCAAGCGGCATCTTGTTGCGCCTGCGCAGTAGGTTAAATGAAGCTGAAGCTGGCAGAGGGATCGCAGACCGTGTGGGCGCTCAAGCGGCATCTTGTTGCGCCTGCGCAGTAGGTTAAATGAAGCTGAAGCTGGCAGAGGGATCGCAGACCGTGTGGGCGCTCAAGTGGCATCTTGTTGCGCCTGCGCAGTAGGTTAAATGAAGCTGAAGCTGGCAGAGGGATCGCAGACCGTGTGGGCGCTCAAGCGGCATCTTGTTACGCCTGCGTAGTAGGTTAAATGAAGCTGAAGCTGGCAGAGGGATCGCAGACCGTGTGGGTGCTCAAGTGACATCTTGTTGTGCCTGCGCAGTAGGTTAAATGAAGCTGAAGCTGGCAGAGGGATCACAGACCGTGTGGACGCTCAAGTGGCATCTTGTTGCGCCTGCGCAGTAGGTTAAATGAAGCTGAAGCTGGCAGAGGGATCGCAGACCGTGTGGGTTCTCAAGTGGCATCTTGTTGCGCCTGCACAGTAGGTTAAATGAAGCTGAAGTTGGCAGAGGGATCGCAGAACGTGTGGGCGCTCAAGTGACATCTTGTTGCGCCTGCGTGAGATTACAGCGCAGCTGTTGGAAGTTTAAAATGAAAAATCCTGCGGACAGAATCCCTTTATCAGCTAATCGGCAGGGGTGGGCCTCCATGGATCAGATATTGATGGCATCTACTGAGGATAGCCCCTCAATAGTAAATCCTCGATAAAGAAATAAATCAGCACAAAATGTTGCATCTAGTTAGATCATTAAAACGTTGGACATTCATATGAACATATACTTCTAAACAAAGGTATAAAAAAGTAGATAAAAGTATATGCATGACATCGATGAGAGCAAGCTGTAGAAAAATATGTTCAGCACAAGCCCCTTTAATGATGCCCCTTACTCTTAAAACTCGCACTATTCTCTGGCACTTCAGCTAAACCTCTGAAATCCCAGAGGGTCATGAAATGCATTTCAAAGCAATGCGGGTCGAGCGAGATGAAAAGGCCACATATGTATCAGCTAAAAAAGCAGCATTATAAATGAGTCTATGTGTATAATACATTACCTCTTCAACACCTTGCCAGCCCAGTAAGTGCTCATGTTTCCTATACTGTATGTACAGAGCTGTACGTGTGATATATTACCCTTTATAAGGTTTTATTATTTTCTTTAATAACCTACTTGGGGACATGGGATTCTTAACTGTCTTGTGTCACTGACACGGTGGCTTAGAATAAATAGATTCTAATCGGATAATGTAAGCCCCTACTTTAAATCATTGGGCTATATAAATCACACAGTAGTTAGAAAACCTAACCTAACCTGAGGCTCTGTTGCCGGGTCTTAGCGTGTACTCTGTCTCCAACTTGAGTTCTTCAGGGGTTATTCGAAAAACTATTACTCCCAGAAAGAATATGGTAGAACAGGTAGTTTGCCAAAATTAATACTATGATGACAATGTATCAGGCCACCATTACGTGGTTGTCACGCCTAAGGTTACCATTGGTGGAAGTAAAAAGCCACATCTTGCAGTTCCTTCTCGGCACCTTCAATCAAGAAGATTGGCAAATGACCATTCAGGCCCCAGTTTGGTAAGGGCATACGTACCCTAGAAGTTGACCATGTGGCTACAATGGGTCCCTTGGAGAGATGAGGTCCAGTCCAAATAGGTTCCCATCCACTTAGTGAAGAGGGAACTGTCTGAAGGGTTAGGGAAAATAGGCAAGCGACCATTAGGCCTTTTTGTCCCAGGTGGCAAAATCCAGCACCACAATATTTATTTTATGCACTTATATAGCGCTACTATATTCCGCAGAGCTTTACAGACATTAGCATCAAGCTGTCCCCAATGGGGCTCACAATCTAAGTTTCCATTCAGTATTTTTTTGAAGTGTAGGAGGAAACTGGAGTACCTGGAGGAAACCCACGCAAACACGGGGAGAACATACAAACTCCATGCAGATGTTGTCGTTGGTCGGATTTGAACCTAGGACCCCAGCACTGCAAGGCACCAGTGCTAACCAATGCCCATTCAAGTATTTCCTATGCCACCTGTCTCTCTATGTACACAACTAACATTTTTCATACACTCTACGAGCATCTTTAGGGCCAAACTGCCATTGACACTGGGTTTTCCTATCTGTACAGGGTGAAGAAGCAAGATACAATAGCCCATCCCCATCATGTGGTACCTTACCCATGTACCCAATGAGTATGGACTTAAGTCAAAGCTGGATTATACAGAGAATTAAAGGCCTTCGCCATCTAGAGGCCTCCACCACCACCCTTTAGAACCTAAATCCCTGTCTCTGATGCCTAGATTGATAACTAGGACAAGAACATGGTACTGTTCCTTGCTCACTGTGTAACAGTTTTTGACTATTTTTGATTGTCTTGCAGCCTTCCTTCACCTCCTGACAAAAAACTGTAGAGGGCATTCATACAATGTTTTGTTTATAAGCCTCCATAGACCTTGAACCGGCCCTACCTACCTAAATTCAGGACATGAATCTCCAATAATATTCATTTAATTCCGTCACATTTTATTATTTTTCAAGGTTTACTTATTGCCAAAAAAGGTTCTTTCTCGTGAATGTCAGTATCTCCATAGCAGATCTCTTCCATGGAACCACACACCAGCTAAAAGTTATATTTTACAAGCAACACGACCACAAGCTAGACACGTCTAAAAATCTGTCTTTAGGCTAAACATTCCTGCCGCATTAATCTATTGCTGCTCTTGGTTCCTTCTTCAAAACAGACAAGTAAGCCCAACAAAATGAAATGGCAAAAGAAAAGAAAAAAATTTCAAGGAAAATATAGCCAAGGATAAGACTCTACAGAGACTGTCATGGCAGGACTCTTCTAACGAAGTACACCCCACCATGACTAAGGACCTTCTATCCTTAACCCATCTTGGACTGTCATTAGTATTGGTAAAATCTCAAAAGCTCAAATCTCTTGAACCAGCAGGATCTGGGCATTCTTCATTATTCAAAAAGGTATCCCAACATCCGGGATTTATGGAAATGTATGGCTTCACGTAAGGTGGAGAACACCAATGGAAAATGTCTTCTACTGTAGATGTTCTGTCACAAATTATGGAGATACGGAAGAACTTGTCCAAGAAGCCCCAGAGTTGACATTGATACACAGATGGCATATCATCTCCAGTAAGTTCGGAAACTATAAATTATTTAGTGAGAGCCATCTGACCCAACCTTATCCCTTATCCCATGATTAATTTAAAAAATAAATAAATCAGACATCATGTAGTACATGAGAATCTCTAACAAACCTAGAACCAGCCCTGTACCAGACATTAGAACCAGCTGGTGGCAGTTGAAGGATGGAACTGAGCATGTGCGACCACCTCAACAAAGTGGTAAGAGAAACAAGATAATGAACAAACAGCAGGTGGCGCTATACAGATAGATTTTATTTAATAACTCAGTGGCTATACAAAATTTGTAATTATATGAAATTACAAAAATATTCCATTCCAGGAGCTGGTTTAAAAACTGTCAAATATTTAATTGGAAAACCTCTTAAAATGAGATATTCTTCCATATTCCCAAATACACTCTTGCTACAGCTGAGCATGTATGTGTTTTCACCAAGGATCGGAGTAAGGCCTCATGCACACGGCCGTGCCGTTTTTTGCGGTCCGCGAACCGCGGATCTGCAAAAAACGGAAGCCCCCCGTGTTGCCTTCCGCAATTTGCGGAACGGAACAGGCGCCGACAATATAAATGCCTATTCTTGTCCGCAAAGCGCGGACAAGAATAGGACATGTTATATTTTTTTAGCGGGGCTGTCCGCATATTTTGCGGCCCCATTGAAGTGAATGGGTCCGCATCCGAGCAGCCAAAACGGCGGCTCGGATGCGGACCCAAACAACGGTCGTGTGCATGAGGCCTAAGACATATTAAAATTCAACATGCCCATTTTAACCCATGGCTTACAAAGACTGAAAGCAGCAGAAGACGCGCTGCAATTCCCGCAACAATCTGGCTGTAAAAACAGGTGTTTTTAGTGCCATGGAATTTCAGAAAAAATTGATGGAAATAGAACAATGGAGTTCATTCCATAGGATGGTCCCACATGGGATGCAACCTGCCACAGATATTAACTTGAATCCGTGGCACAATCCGCAACAAATGCGCAGCAGAATCCGCATAACTGACACGTGGATGTGACACAGATCTCACTGTGGGTTTCACCCTCTGCCTTGCAAAGGGTGGAAATAGATTAAGTGACATGCTGAGGATTTACTAACAATTTACTATACGCTCTGCAGATCAATTTATGTAGCACATTATTTTTGTGTGTGGATGAATTTGCTTAAAGCCTTATCCATTTGCTCAATTTCCGTCCACTGTGGATGTACCCTAACTGTAGCATGGTGGGTTTCCATCACATAACCAGTTTGTATCCACTGAGTGACAGCAAGCAGAGATCTTGAAAACCACAAGGAATTAGTACAGAAAGAATTTTGGAAAGTTATATAACTTTTCATGATTGCACATCGTCCTGTTAAGTTTATTGCCTGATTTCGGAAAATTGTGAATACTCAATAAAAGAGGAAGATTTTAAGTATCTTTACTGAGTCATAACTTCACATAAAGAAAAAAAGAAATGATCCCATGCAAGAAACCGAAGAAAATCTGACTTTTTAAGGAATAAAGCAGAACAGAACGGGCATTGTTTCACTCTAAATAAACATTTTATTCGGCGTGGTATACAGTTGTTGCGTCGTCCCATCACAGACAATTAAGAGGAAACTCAGATTCCTCAACCATTTCCCCCTTCAAAAATGAAGGTTTTGACACAAGCCAGATGGAGAAAAATGAACAAAAGAGCCACGTTAGCCATTCATCTCCCCGTCTCAAACAAAAACCATCATAGCCGAGCGTATATGAATCATAGAGAGTGTAGAGATTGCCGTGGGGCTGATATGAGGTCCATCGGGGGCATACATATGCTGCCAGCCCAAGAGGAGCAGGAGTGGAGATGGGAGTGGTAGTGGCTCTGGATGTAATAAAGGTCCACAGTGACAATACTCACACCGATGCTCCCTAGGGCCAGGGCAGTGATAGGAGGGTGCACCCTTTCTTCCCTCAGGGCACACCCTAATGTTGGGGCTCCTGCCTCATGGTAGTTGGGATTCCCTTAGTGTTAGGGGCATTTTAACATTTTGTAGGGGTGGAAGCAGGAGGTGTAGGTGCAGCAGCCGGCATATGATGCTGGAGTCTGTAACCAGGCCGATTGTAGAAAATAAACAAGTCTCTCTTTACTGAAGTGCAGAATGGGAGTTGTAGTACATCTAACGATTTCAAGGCACAGTCTCTTCCCAATAGCTGTTTATAGACCAATGATAACAATATTGATAGTAGGAGTAGTAGTCCGTGGGCTCCTTCTAAACACTTTGCAACCTCTCCGAGATGATCACAGGCGTGCAAAACTTAAAAAAATGTAGTAGGTGTCCCAGGCTACAAACCATCCTCACACATGGCAAGAAACAGAGGCAGACTGGCCATAGACCCTACAGGGAAATGTCTCAGTGGGCCGATGCCCATGGCGCCACCTGAGCCCTCCTCATGGCCACCAGCCGGGTACATAACGATCTGATGTTCTCAGAACTAATTAATTAAGCTAGGAGCATCAGGCACTCATGCACCTGGCTGACAGCCGCAGGTGCCCTCCTGAATTCAATTGGCTGGAGCAGTATTGTGTGCTGCACTGTGGCATTTGTTTCTGCTGGAGGAGTATTTTATGCTGCATTGTGGTATTTGGTTCTGCTGGGGTGGTATTTTGTGCTGCACTGTGGTATTTGGTTCTGCTGGGGTGGTATTGTGTGCTGCACTGTGGTATTTGGTTCTGCTGGGGTGGTATTTTGTGCTGCACTATGGTATTTGGTTCTGCTGGGGCGGTTTTTTGTGCTGCACTATAGTATTTGGTTCTGCTGGGGCAGTATTTCTATTGTCTGCCTACTTGCATTGTCCCACCTTCTGTCAATCTGGATCCATCTATAACATTGGGGCCACTTTAAGTTCCCAGTCCATCCCTGGCAGTTCCTGGACTGATGGATGCAGATTGTCAAACGGTCAGCCAAACTGTTATATAAGGTGAAAGGTGGCATTAATTGTTAATCCTTTCACAAGCAGCAAAGTCTATATTCATAAGCAGTGAATAACTTGCTAGCACGGATGGGCTTGGGATCCTGCATAGTCTATGAATGTCTTCTCCAGCGTTCCCTCAGGGATTGTTCTGTCAGCAAAAATGATGCTTCTCTTGGAGCTGAACTGGCATCTGCCCTGAACAGTAGGTAGAGCTAAAACTGAAATGGCTGATGCAATCCTGACTAGAAAGCTCCTTCCTCATATGGGAAAGCTAGCTCCCTCTGCTGAGTCAGGGCATAATTAACTAAACAGTGGCATCTACAGACAGCTTTTGGGAATGTATACAAAGCATAAAAGAAATTAAGAAACATCAACTCAAGAACAATTTACAAGTACCCTGTTCTGGGGTACTGCACATACAGGTACAGCGGGGGCCATAGCAATGTTCGAAATGTGGACCCTTTCAGGTGCTGGTTAAAACTAACACACCCCTAACTACCTGGGGCAGGAGCTGTAAATGTTTGCTTGTCCCCCATGATTGTTTGGTTAAAAACCCACAACAACTTTTGTAGGACCTGTAAAAAGTGGAACTTTGCATAGTTTCTCACCATCCATTAAAATAGAGACCTGCGTTGGGCTCCAAGAGCAGCTTCATGGTCTCTAATCTATGATACATACTGAGAGGGGGGTCAGTCAATTTTCTATTCCTAGGACTCACCTTTAATCTTGACATAGGAACCATCAAAATCACAGTACAGACTATAACCCGTCAGAGGGTAATATAAATCGTGATGGCCTAGTGAAGTTAAGTATAGTCACAGAAAACCATCCTTTAAAACTTAGCCTTTATTCATATGTCTAAATAAAAAAACACATTAAATACCCCAAATAGGCAAAATTATCTAACATAACACAAAACAAAAACAAAAAATTCCTGTTGTGAAAGAGTCAATCCTCACGGTAGTGGGCGACAAAATGGCAGGGTCTCGTGTGGTAAACGATGCTTGGGGGACTATCCCTAAAGGTGACCCTATCTTCATTCTGCCCTGCCAGGAACGGAATGGCCGCCCCGATAGGGGCGATCCAGTGTCAGGAACCTCCTGGACACCCTAGGATGGCCATGTAAAAATAAACGTACCAAAAATAATAAACAGTAACACAAATGGAAAAGATAGGTGCATATCAACTACCCTATTACAGGGGATGAGTCACGCGGTAGGTAAAAGAATACCACAGTTGTTTAGTGGTAATATTATGGGATGTGTGAAATTAACACATCCCTGTCCCACCGCGTTTTGCCCGCACACTTGGGGGGCTCATCAGGGGACACCGAAGAAGCTTATGGAGGTTAAGACAAATACAAATCAGTGTACATTAACACAATAAACGTGGACTATTAGTCATATGGTTGCTACTTGCGTGTCTGCAGATGTGTAGTGCGATAATATATCAGATCATACCACACAAGGGCAGCGGCCGTATAAGAAGAGTTCACCTGCAACAGAACAATAGATACAGGGCTCGGCTCATGAGAAAGAAATAATCTCCATTCAAATCAATTAAGTCCCCCAGAAAAATTGGCAAAGGCAACTGCTACATACCGATGCAGAGCTCAGTGAGGGGGCAAAGAGGCCTTGCTGGATAGAGGCAGCGGGACAAGTCCGCAGGTGTGTTTGGACAGAGATGGCGTCCTCAGGCTCTGTATCATGTAGTTACGCTTTATACCGCCCTTATTTAAGATACAGAGTGTGACGTAAGTAAGGAACCATAAAGCATAAATGGTGGACCCACCATTTGTTCTTCAAAGGATGGAGGAACAAGTGAAAAGCCCTTGTATCCTAAAATAAGGATAAGATGATGATATGAATAAGAGTGACATCACATGCATCCTCCACAACCTCCTCCATTTATTCCATTTTATAGTAACATAGTATATAAGGCCAAAAAAATGAAATTTGTCTATCCAGTTCGGCCTGTTATCCTGCAAGTTGATCCAGAGGAAGGCAAAAAAAAACTGTGAGGTAGAAGCCAATTTTACCCACTTAAAGGGGTTATCCCATCATAATGATCACTGTTAAATCTGTTAATGATTTGACAGTGATCATTTTTGTAAATATACTTTATTAACAAATTCCCACCGATTAGGAGAAAATTCATCCCAACTTACCTTATTGTTGTGACTCGGTCTCCCCTGGTTACGACCACCGCTCTTCCGCAAAATCCCGATGGTCGCGCTTGCCCAGAAGACTTCTTCTTTTCTCCCGGCCGGGCCACTCGCTGTCCTGAACGCGCACGCTGCCGCGCATGCGCGACGGTGACTTCTTCCCGGCCAGAATAGTACAGAGCTGCGAACGCGCACGCCGGCTCTGTACTATACTGGCCAGAAATAAGTCACATTGCGCATGCGCGGCAGCGTGCGCGTTCAGTCCAGCGCGCGTCCCGGCCGGGAGAAGACTTCAATCAAGATGAAGCCCGCCCCCAGCCAGAATCCAGGAAGTGAACGCGCGGTGGCAGCAGGTAAGTATGAAACTGCTAAGTGGGATAACCCCTTTAAGGGGAAAAAAATTCCTTCCCGTCTCCATTCAGGCAATCAGAATAAATCCCTGGATCAACGACCCCTCTCTACTAGTTATAGCCTGTGATATTATTACGCTCCAGAAATACATCCAGGCCCCTCTTGGACTCTTTTAGTGAACGCCCCATCACCACCTCCTCAGGCAGAGAGTTCCATAGTCTCACTGCTCTTATCGGGTCTTCTCTTGTGCTTCCCCTTTCTTCTGGAAATTCCTCTCTTATTCCATGACACTCACTGACCAACCAAACTTTCCAATGCACAAGGAAAACTAACTTCTTTTGACGGGTTTATAACTTGGCCTAAAGGGTATGTTCACCGTAGTGGGAAATGCTACGAATTTTCCATCTTAAGTTGCGGAACACAAATTTGGCACTTATTTAACAAAGTCAACACATTGCGGGGGAAAAACACACGGAAATTTGCAGCAGAATTTGAGATGAAATTCACAAGAGTTTTTTCCAGTATGTGTGGACTTACTTAAAGTCTCCTTCAACTGGCTTTCCCCAGCCTTTTCTATATATTCCATATTCCTTATAGGTTGTAAGGCCATATAGCAAGACTCCTATATAATGTATAATAAGACTAATACTGTGGTGACCCCAAGCTTCATCACAGCATTGACAATGCAATTACAATAGGATTTCGAGTCTATGACATATTGGACAACTATTTCTGTAGAGAAAGTCCCTATTTAAAAGCCACTATATAATTTGGTTCTAGCAAAGCCTCGGCCGGGATGAAGGCCAAAATTCAACTCTGGCATTACTAAGAGCATACAAACCGCCATAAGCGTATGTATGTGGTCCTGCTGACAAGCTCCTTAATGCAGCCAAGCGAGGATCACCGTGTAATTGCAACCCAAAACGATTATATTCAAGTAAAGGGTTGGACAAGCCAACTAATAAACTTATTCACTGGCTCTTCTGGCAAATGGTGAAATCATTAGATTCGTTGTCCAAACATGGAAACAGCAGACGTAAAGGCATTTGTGCACGGAGAATGGAAGCATCAGGAGATGTTTGTTCTGAAATTTTTATTCAAGAATGTTGTGCATGTATACAAACATACATTTCAGTTTATTACTTGTATATAAGATAATGCATCCCATATGTTTCAAAAAGCAGAGTATCTCCACTGGGGTTTTGCAGAACCTTGATGTTCCCAGGTCAGGGGTCATGAAGAATACAGCAGCAGAAGCAGTTGTCTCTTCTGCAGAAGGGACAGCAAACCAAGCTCAGCCTGCTTAAAGCTGGGTTGTTGTGCAAGCAAGGCAAATTTTCACCAGAACGAAGAACTGGAGTTGTTGAGTGCATATGTCAATATAGACATGATATTTGTGAAGTGGAGGCCCAAGATTATTGTTGGCCCATCCAAGGGAGAGTGAAGCTAGTCCAAATCTCAGACCATCCTTACCCATAACAAGAGATGGGAAGGGCAGATGGTGATGATGGTGGCCTTTGAAGATGTATCATTTTGGAAATGCCCCCCATCTGAAAGGAAATTTCAGGACCACAATAGGTGGCCTTTGAAGATGTATCATATTGGAAATGCCTTAAAAGTTATCTTCAGGTGCCATTCAGCAGAACAAAAGCTATCTAGGCTCTCCATTAGATATTCCACACACTGGTACGTCCACATCATACTTGCATATAGAATCTAGCAGCATGGAAGCCTTCTACTTTTCCATAGCAATATTTCCAAGTGCAGAAGTTCTGCTTGGCCATATTCTCTAAGGATCACACTATGACAGAACATCCAGAAGTTTAGAAGAAGAAAAACATGGCACTCAACTAGTTACATTTACCCACCCTTCCAGTAGACCATCTGTATTGCTGCATGGCCAGTCCAGGAATAAGATGGTCTTGTGTAGCCCAGTTGTCATCGGTAAGATATGATTCCACAAACAACCTCCAAGTTGTCTTTGTTCTTGACTGGCTTCTCTGCAGCCAAGAACCTTATTTTGGAGAAGAAGCTAGCATTTTTTCTTAATTGGAAGTGGCGCTGTCAGTCACCAGCTTGGCAATGGGTGCGGCTGACTTTGCAATGTCTCTGGCCTCATGAACATTACGTATAAAAGGGACTGCATTTCTTTAGATCTGAAAAGGCACACATAACTCTCTCCATACGCACTGCATCGTACCAGACTGACACACACGGCTTGTTTGCTCTAAATGATTTTCAGCCAACAGGACGGAGTAGACAAAAAAGTCACAGTCACACAATTTGGAGAGGAACAGAAACTTCTAATGCCCTGTGGCAACTGTGGCCAATGGCAGACTCCATGGAAAATTTGGAGAACAGAACAAATCAAACCAAACCAAACCCCTGCTTATGTCTTAAAGGAACGCAGTAGAGCTCTGTACGATGGTTATATAGACTATTATTTTACTATGCAAACCCTATATACAGGATCTAATCATAGGAATGGAAAAATTTAAAGAGACCTTGTAGTCATGCAGCTCCTCTAGGCTCACCATCTCAGAATGGGTGGTACAAAGTATATAGAGATACTTCACAACCTGCTTTATTCTGCTAAGAAACTAGATCTCAAGACCATGATTCCCAGAGGCCAGATCTCAATCCGAACCAAAAATTGCTCTCCAAAAGTGTCGCCCAACCAACCTAAACAACCTAGGAGAAAATTCAGGTGGTCCTTTGCCTTTTTATATGAATGGAATGGCGTTTGGGTGTGCGTGCTGCCACACATTCCTCACTATGGGACGGCTGGAGACTGCCAAGCCCTCTACTTGGCTTTTTTTCGACAGTCCCATAGAAATGAATGGACCAGCAGCACACATTAATACAGGAGGACCCCCATTCTCATGATCAGTGGGAACCCCAGTGGTTGAACCCCCACCAAACTCTTAACCCTTTAATGATTAGTTGTTGTTTTTTCTCCAGTTTTTCCTCATTTAAGCAGTCATAACTTTTTTTTTTTTTCTTTGACATAGCAGTATAAGGCCTCATATTATGCGGGAGAAATTTCTATTTTTTGGTGCTTTTTGAGAGTACATATAAATTATTTTGTAGTTTATATACATTTTTGGCCTTGCTTTTTTTATTTCATTGTTTATACTATACATATTTTATACTAAATAACCTTTTAAATGAGTTGTTCAGGTTATTTCAGTTGTGCTGTTATGTGCAATTCCCAATGCACAATAAAATGCATTTTATATAAAATAATGACTTTATTATTATTGCATTATTGGTTCTGTATTTTTTATTACAATTTTTATTACATATCTTTTCATTAACGGGATTTTCCGAGATCTTCTTATTAATAACCTATCCTCGGGATAGGTCATCAGTGCCTGATCGGTGGGGGTCCGACACCCGCTTGCAGTAGCACCACGGCCTTCTCTCAGCTTTCCCTAGGCCATGTGACGACACATTCATCATTCACGTTGCCTAGGCGCAGAGCAGCCCCATGTAGATTGTAAGCCCTCACGGACAGGGCCCTTTCTCTGTCACGTTCGGCTGTGGGAGGGAAACGCCACACCGAACATAGGAGGGAATGTGGTGAGGGAATAAGGCCTGGAAACTAGGGAAAGGAGATGGACACCTCCTAGTAAAACCCTAATCAAAGTCCTGACTAGCTACCATTATAAACAGACCCCAGAGGTAGGTGAGTTCATACACAGGAATACCTAATGTCCTAACTCACCCTATAGGACCCTGGTACTAATGTCAGGACTGAGACAACCTGTTCCTCCAAAAGGAAGGACGAACAGGAGTCTCCCTCAGGCCTTAATTCAAATGACAGGGAAATGCAACCCACAAAATAACCCAAACAAAATACAAAAGGGAAAGAGAACACTTAACTTCAAGTGGCTATGGCAGCACCAGGAACTCAGCCGAGATCCACACACCAGCTATCCACAACTCAAACAGAAGCTATAACCCGCACAGCATTGTGGGAGAAACAACAATAAATAGAGAAGGTTAAATGACCCTAATAGCCACACCTGGGGAAAGAAGAGGTGGCGAGCACCAGAAACAACACGGACGTCATTTGATCCAAACAGAAAACATGTCAGATCAAACCACGTGTCGCCAGTCTCACCGATCTCCTGTCACCTGTCGCGGGAACGTCCGTGACACTCTTCTTCTGTACTAGTTTGTAACTCGTCTTGTTCATGCTTAGTGCAATTGTCTGTATTATGTATGTGCACCGCTTATCACATGTACAGCGCTATGGAATGAATGGCGCTTTAATAATAAATAATAATAATAGGGCTGAGCTGCAATACAAAGCACAGCCACTATACAATGTACAGCCATGTGCTTGTTAAACTCCGAGAGGGCCAAAAAAAAATCCTGGAATTACTGTCTTTTAATTATTATTGAATATTATTGAATTATTCCATTCAATTATTTTATGTTATAAAACATATTTTATACTTATATATACAGGGAGTGCAGAATTATTAGGCAAGTTGTATTTTTGAGGATTAATTTTATTATTGAACAACAACCATGTTCTCAATGAACCCAAAAAACTCATTAATATCAAAGCTGAATATTTTTGGAAGTAGTTTTTAGTTTGTTTTTAGTTTTAGCTATTTTAGGGGGATATCTGTGTGTGCAGGTGACTATTACTGTGCATAATTATTAGGCAACTTAACAAAAAACAAATATATACCCATTTCAATTATTTATTTTTACCAGTGAAACCAATATAACATCTCAACATTCACAAATATACATTTCTGACATTCAAAAACAAAACAAAAACAAATCAGTGACCAATATAGCCACCTTTCTTTTCAAGGACACTCAAAAGCCTGCCATCCATGGATTCTGTCAGTGTTTTGATCTGTTCACCATCAACATTGCGTGCAGCAGCAACCACAGCCTCCCAGACACTGTTCAGAGAGGTGTACTGTTTTCCCTCCTTGTAAATCTCACATTTGATGATGGACCACAGGTTCTCAATGGGGTTCAGATCAGGTGAACAAGGAGGCCATGTCATTAGATTTTCTTCTTTTATACCCTTTCTTGCCAGCCACGCTGTGGAGTACTTGGACGCGTGTGATGGAGCATTGTCCTGCATGAAAATCATGTTTTTCTTGAAGGATGCAGACTTCTTCCTGTACCACTGCTTGAAGAAGGTGTCTTCCAGAAACTGGCAGTAGGACTGGGAGTTGAGCTTGACTCCATCCTCAACCCGAAAAGGCCCCACAAGCTCATCTTTGATGATACCAGCCCAAACCAGTACTCCACCTCCACCTTGCTGGCGTCTGAGTCGGACTGGAGCTCTCTGCCCTTTACCAATCCAGCCACGGGCCCATCCATCTGGCCCATCAAGACTCACTCTCATTTCATCAGTCCATAAAACCTTAGAAAAATCAGTCTTGAGATATTTCTTGGCCCAGTCTTGACTTTTCAGCTTGTGTGTCTTGTTCAGTGGTGGTCGTCTTTCAGCCTTTCTTACCTTGGCCATGTCTCTGAGTATTGCACACCTTGTGCTTTTGGGCACTCCAGTGATGTTGCAGCTCTGAAATATGGCCAAACTGGTGGCAAGTGGCATCTTGGCAGCTGCACGCTTGACTTTTCTCAGTTCATGGGCAGTTATTTTGCGCCTTGGTTTTTCCACACGCTTCTTGCGACCCTGTTGACTATTTTGAATGAAACTCTTGATTGTTCGATGATCACGCTTCAGAAGCTTTGCAATTTTAAGAGTGCTGCATCCCTCTGCAAGATATCTCACTATTTTTGACTTTTCTGAGCCTGTCAAGTCCTTCTTTTGACCCATTTTGCCAAAGGAAAGGAAGTTGCCTAATAATTATGCACACCTGATATAGGGTGTTGATGTCATTAGACCACACCCCTTCTCATTACAGAGATGCACATCACCTAATATGCTTAATTGGTAGTAGGCTTTCGAGCCTATACAGCTTGGAGTAAGACAACATGCATGAAGAGGATGATGTGGTCAAAATACTCATTTGCCTAATAATTCTGCACGCAGTGTATTTATATACTCCTGTATGCTAATTCATTACACTATAGGTCTCTATGATACAGGCTGCGGTTAGGGCAACACTAGCGCGGATTACTGAACACACAGTCCTGGGTCCTTTTTAGGTCCTCGGGGCTGACTGCAGAGCGCCTACCCAGCCCTCGATCAGATCCCTTGCACCCACTAAGAGGGTGAAATCCCCTTTAATCATGTCACGGTCACAGACTGTAGCAATCAAATGGTTAAATGTTGAGATAGGAGCTACTTCCGATTCTGGCTGCTCTAGGTACCAGAGCTGTTAGGTATAGAGATGAGCGAACTTCTGTTTTAAGTTCGGCGTCTAAAGTTCGGCTTCCGGTTAGCGGAGGATCCCGATATGGATTCCGAATTCCGTTGTGGTCCGTGGTAGCGGAATCAATAATCGGCCATTATTGATTCCGCTACCACGGACCACAACGGAATTCGGAATCCATATCGGGATCCTCCGCTAACCGGAAGCCGAACTTTAGACGCCGAACTTAAAACAGAAGTTCGCTCATCTCTAGTTAGGTACAGTTCGTTCATAGAGCGGGAATGCTCACCGAGGCGCTCCGCTCCCTCTATCAGCGACGGCAAAAGAGAGTGCATGGTCATTAAGGGGTTAAAGCTATTACCGCAGCAAGCAATGGTTCTAGCAAGTACTAATATGAAGGGTTTGAATACTTTTGCAAACAACATGTTTTCTTTTTTAAAAGCTGCTGACAAATAATGAATTGTGAGTTTTAAAATTTACTTGGTTTGCAATAAACAAAATTCTGTCTGAACCGGAACTATCTATTTAGGGGATTATGTACTCGGCTGTATTAAGCTGGATTCACACATATGGGGGTTATTTATCAAACTGGTTTTAAAGTAAAACTGGCTTAGTTGCCCATAGCAACCAATCAGATTCCACCTTTCATTTTCCAAAGAAAGATGGAATCTGATTGGTTGCTATGGGCGACTAAGCCAGTTCTACTTTACACCAGTTTGATACATGACCCCCCCATAGTTCTTTTGTGCGCTTTTTCTGACCTTTTGTTTTTTTTATGCCTTTTTGCACCTATGTTTTTAGTGTGTTTTTTTTTATGCGAAAAACTACAGCTGACTCTAGATTAGATTAGCTGAAAGTCTATGGGAAATATGGAACGCAGAACAATCTTTTTTTTGTTAGTAGTGTTTTATGTGCCTATTTTTTTTTTTTTTTAACCAATGACGTTTTGTTTTACATGGTTTTTCTTCCCCTTCTCTATAGGGTAAAAAAAAAAAAGCCTGCCTCTTCCTCATCGGTCACGTGACCTAGGCACAGCTCAGTTCCATTCAAGTGAATGTGGCTGAGCTGCAATACCAAACACAGCCACTATCCAATGGACGGCGCTGTGCTTGATAAGCTGCGAAGAGGCTGCGGAGCTCACCAACTAATCTGTAGGTTGCTGGATGTTCAACCCTGTCCAACCCTGACCTATCCTGAGAAAAGGTCATTAATATTTAATACCCTCTAAAAATGGCATCAGATATTATATATAGATATTATATATAGATGATGTCCCTATTGCATCTAGGGGACTATATCTCAATGCATACTGCGTCAGGTGCGGCCTGCATGGCTACACGTAGAGCAGGGATGGCCGACCTAAGGCTCTCCAGCTGTTTCAAAACTACAACTCCCAGGATGCCCACACTGCCTACAGCTATCAGCCTACAGCAGGGCATGGTGGGAGTTGTAGTTTTGCTGCAGCTGGAGAGCCACAGGTTGGCCATCCCTGATGTAGAGGCTCTTTGTACAGGATCTGTCTTGTAAATGATTCCTAAATGGCATTTGCCATGTAGAAAAAACTGTTGTTGGTTTTTAGGGGGGGGTGAATAATTTTGCAAGGCGCCGTCGGTTCTCTAAAAATAGTACAATAGCGCTGGAGGGGTTAAAAAAATAAATAAATAATAATTTAACTCACCTTAATCCACTTGATCGCGCAGCCGGCATCGCTTCTGTCTTCATCTTAGCTGTGCACAGGAAAAGGACCCGTGGTGACGTCACTCCGGTCATCACATGGTCCATCACATGATCCATCACCATGGTAAAAGATCATGTGATGGATCATGTGATGACCGGAGTGACGTCACCACAGGTCCTGTTCCTGCACACAGCAAAGAAAGAAGACAGAAGAGATGCCGGCTGCGCGATCAAGTGGATTAAGGTGAGTTAAATGATTTTTTATTTTTTTTTAACCCCTCCAACGCTATTTTACTATGCAATCTGTATTCAGAATGCTATTATTTTCCCTTATAACCATGTTATAATGGAAGATAATAATGATCGGGTCTCCATCCCGATCGTCTCCTAGCAACCGTGCGTGAAAATCGCACCGCATCCGCACTTGCTTGCGGATGCTTGCGATTTTCACGCAACCCCATTAATTTCTATGGGGCCTGTGTTACGTGAAAAACGCACAAAATAGAGCATGCTGCGATTTTCACGCAACGCACAAGTGATGCGTGAAAATCACCACTCGTGTGAACAGCCCCATAGAAGTGAATGGGTCCGGATTCAGTGCGGGTGCAATGTGTTCAACTCACGCATCGCATCTGCGCGGAATACTCGCCCGTGTGAAAGGGGCCTAAGTTATTTCAGACAAGTGTATTTGCAAAATAGCATCTTTTTTTTTTTTTGCATGAGACAAATCAAAGCAATAAAAACTGGTTTTCAAAAGTAATCATACCCTTTGAAAATTTAACATTTTTCAGAATATTTCATGACATTCACTATGTCTGTAGACAGCTCAGACCCCTGAGATCCACCCCATGAACCTAATAGCGACACATATAATATTACAAGGTTGGAGTGAGTTCTATCAGCCCGGTATGTGAACTATAGAGCCCCTTTAAAAAAAAATAAAAAATTGCCAGAAATGCAATAGCCCTAATTTTGGCAGAATACCTTAATCTCACACCCATAATGGAGGGAAAGGGGGGTTTGCCCCTCATTAAGCGGGTGTGGTCGTGCTGAATTGTGCGTGTGGTTTAGATGGGCCAGATGTGTGGTTTTGGCACTGGGGGAAGGATGCAATGTGGGTGTACTGTTACCTTCATGAGGTTGGTCGGTATGAAATGATGGTGAGAATGTCCTCGGCGCATCCTGTGAATTACATACATTTAACATAAAACAGACATCAAATTCCTTTGCTGAAGCCCCTCCGTGAATACAAGGTAGCAATGACAAAAATTCTTCCTTCCAAGAAACAGCGCCACTCTTGCTTGTGGGCTGTGTATGGTATTGCAGCTATTCAGCAGAATGGGATGAGCTCAAGTGAAGGCCAACAATAGTGGCACAGACCCTTCTAATCGTGGACCTCCCCCTGTAATGACTGAGTTATCCACAGTACTGGGGGGGTTGAATGACATGTGGAATGATGTTGGGGGATCTGCCGTCCTTCTAATGTTCATGGGGGCCTCCTGACTCTCCCCTGACAGCAGAGGTCAGACATGTTGGAGTTCAATATACCCAATCCTTTTGGTCTCAAGGAGATAAGCCACCACCAGAGATGTCTCGCAGCAGGCACAGGCATGCTTGGCTGAGATGAGATTGCATGTGTATCCAAGGATTGGGAGAATTCTTGGCCAACTTTTATCTCATGAGTATGGTCTAATGCAGGCATGCTCAACCTGCGGCCCTCCAGCTGTTGTAAAACTACAGCTCCCACAATGCCCTGCTGTAGGCTGCTAGCTGTAGGCTGTTCAGGCATGCTGGGAGTTGTAGTTTTGGACAGCTGGAGGGCCACAGGTTGAGCATGCCTGGTCTAATGAAAGGGATTATCCCATGGTTAATGTATCTAATGAAATTTAGACATCATACAGCACATGACAGTCTCTTTCTATCAAAGCTAGAACCAGCCCTGTACCTGACATGGATCCAGAGATCTCCCCATTCATTGCTCCAACTGATGTGCTAGATTTATTTCAGGCTGCTGTGTCCTTTCTTAGGGGGCATTTCCTTCCTGCTGCAGCTCTCTCACTATAGACATTCAGAGGGCATGTTCTTCCTGCTGCAGCCCTCTCACTATAGACGTTCAGAGAGCATGTCCTTCCTGCTGCAGCCCTCTCACTATAGACGTTAAGAGGGCATGTCCTTCCTGCTGCAGCCCTCTCACTATAGACGTTCAGAGGGCATGTCCTTCCTGCTGCAGCCCTCTCACTATAGACGTTTCAGAGAGCATGTTCTTCTTGCTGCAGCTCTCTCACTATAGACGTTCAGAGGGCATGTCCTTCCTGCTGCAGCCCTCTCACTATAGACGTTCAGAGGGCATGTCCTTCCTGCTGCAGCCCTCTCACTATAGACATTCAGAGGGCATGTCCTTCCTGCTGTAGCCCTCTCACTATAGACATTCAGAGGGCATGTCCTTCCTGCTACAGCCCTCTCACTATAGACATTTCAGAGGGCATGTTCTTCCTGCTGCAGCTCTCTCACTATAGACGTTCAGAGGGCATGTTCTTCCTGCTGCAGCTCTCTCACTATAGACGTTCAGAGGACATGTCCTTCCTGCTGCAGCTCTCTCACTATAGACGTTTCAGAGAGCATGTCCTTCCTGCTGCAGCTCTCTCACTATAGACGTTCAGAGGGCATGTCCTTCCTGCTGCAGCTCTCTCACTGTAGACGTTCAGAGAGCATGTCCTTCCTGCTGCAGCTCTCTCACTGTAGACGTTCAGAGAGCATGTTCTTCCTGCTGCAGCTCTCTCACTATAGACATTCAGAGGGCATGTCCTTCCTGCTGCAGCTCTCTCACTATAGACATTCAGAGGGCATGTCCTTCCTGCTGCAGCCCTCTCACTATAGACGTTCAGAGGTCATGTCCTTCCTGCTGCATCCCTCTCACTATAGACGTTCAGAGGGCATGTCCTTCCTGCTGCAGCTCTCTCACTATAGACGTTCAGAGAGCATGTTCTTCCTGCTGCAGCCCTCTCACTATAGACATTCAGAGGGCATGTCCTTCCTGCTGCAGCTCTCTCACTATAGACATTCAGAGGGCATGTCCTTCCTGCTGCAGCCCTCTCACTATAGACGTTCAGAGGTCATGTCCTTCCTGCTGCATCCCTCTCACTATAGCAGTTCAGAGGGCATGTCCTTCCTGCTGCAGCTCTCTCACTATAGCAGTTCAGAGGGCATGTCCTTCCTGCTGCAGCTCTCTCACTATAGACGTTCAGAGGGCATGTCCTTCCTGCTGCAGCCCTCTCACTATAGCAGTTCAGAGGGCATGGCCTTCCTGCTGCAGCCCTCTCACTATAGCAGTTCAGAGGGCATGTCCTTCCTGCTGCAGCTCTCTCACTATAGCAGTTCAGAGGGCATGTCCTTCCTGCTGCAGTGCTCTCCCTATCAAAGATCAGGGGACATGTCATATCTCTTGCAGCTCTCTCCCTATCACAACGCAGAGGGCGTATTCTTTCTGGTGCAGTGCTCTCTCTATCACAGAGCAGGGGGCATGTAATTTCAGCTGCCTCGGCCTCCAACAGTAGACACGGCGGATGGCAGTTGAAGGATGGAACTGAGCATGTGCGACCACCTCAGCGATGTTAACTGAGGTGGACAGAGAAATGAGCAAAAAGAACAAACAGCAGGTGACGCTATACCGATACATTTTATTGAATAGCTCAGTGGATTTAGACATTTTTAATTCCATGCAATTGCAAAAGTATTCGCATCCGGGTGTTTATTTGGAGAATGTAGAATATTTTTCATGGGACAACCTCTTTAAGGGTTGTAAGACAAAGAACATCATGATGGAAAACCAAGGTACCGTATTATAGTCTGTAGGGTTCATGGGTGTCCGTCATGTCGGCGTCCTGTCTCTGACCTATGACCAAACAGAAATAAGGAGTGCCCAATGCAGATCTGAAGGAAGCCTATGATGGAGCCCAGAACATACGATGCTTTCACCATTAATCCTTTTGTTACGATTGTTACATTGTTATTTTACCGAAATATCTGCTACATTATTACGGATTTATACGTGGCTGAAGAAGACTGGCCTGTGCCCCATGTGGGCCCATTCACTTCAAGGGAAAAAATTTGTAGCCTAGGATTATACAGATGCTGGGACACACAGGGCTGACCTCACCCCCCTTATACATCGTGATATCAAGTGTTCTTGGGGGTCTTAACAAGCACTATTTACAGCCTGAGCCCTTGAGCCCAGCCGGCATCATACATCAAACGGCCTAATCCTGGTACAGCAGGCGTACCTCAGAAACACACGCCAACGACTATCCAGCCCTCCTGCCTAATGAGGGGGAATAAAATGAAAGTATACGGATCAGTTCTTCTGAGACCCCATCAATTCTCTGCTAGTCAAATTATCCAGGAAGAAATATAATGTTACCTCCACAATCAAAGTTAACTATAGTTTGCAACTGATCCATAAACTGTATTTTTTACACCAATTTGAATTTTTCATTTTGTAAACCCCCAAAATACCAAAAAGAAAGATACCGATGGATGTTTTATCCTATCTATATCAGGCTTGTTTTTGTGAAGTCTGACGTGTCTGATGATGTCATCGGTGGAGCGCGGTCATGGGGTATTTCTAGAAAGAAGACACTGACATTTGCTATTGGGCTGTCCTCTGACGTCTTGATGTCTATGAACTCGGAAATTCTTGGACCCCAAAGCAAAATCTGTAACAGGCCCCCTAACTATCACTCGTCGTAGTCTTTTCATGTGGGGCTCTAGGGCCGCGTGTTATGACACCCTTTGTGCCTCCTATACCTAACCTCTTGGGTACATATGACGTACCGGTACGGCATGATGTCCTGGTCCTTAAGGCGAAATATGGCTGTGTCCTTAGGGGGTTAAACCCTTAATTAAGAGCCCAGATCCGGAGTATAAAAATGTCTACACTATACGTTGATGGGGCCTAGTGTTTGTTTTAAAGGGCATCTGTCAGCAGTTTTGTACCTATGACACTGGCTGACCTGTTACATGTGCCCTTGGCAGCTGAAGGCATCTGTGTTGGTCCTATGTTCCTATGTGCCCGCATTGCTGTGAAAAATGAAGTTTCAATATATACAAATGAGCCTCTAGGAGCAACGGGGGCGTCACCATTACACCTAGAGGCTCTGCTTTCTCTTCAATCTTCAACTGCCGCGCCCTCTGCACTTTGATTGACAGGGCCATGCAGTGAAAACGTCATCAGCTGCGAAGAGCGCATGCAACAGCCAGTCCTAATAGGTACAAATCTGCTGACAGATGCCCTTTAAAGAACCCGCTTTCCAGCAGTTGGTGGGGGCAGCAATGACCAGACCCTACTGACAAGTCAGAAAACCGGACATACAGGAAAGCATAGTCTGCTACTTTTCCTGTGCAGAAGGAGACAGTAAAAAAACTAAAACGTATACCTTGTGGAATCCTTTTTTTTATTTTTTACAATGACAGTCAATGGCCAATATTATGCCTATATGGCAGCATACATTAGCAGGGGGGCACTACCAATGAGGCCAGGTGAGGCGGTCGCCTCAGGCAGCCGAAGGGCCATGGGCTGAAGGGAAGGGGTTAGGTTAAGAAATTGGCATGGGGGGGCGCTGTTTAAGTTTTCGGCTCAGGCAGCAGAAAGGCTAGGTGCACCCCTGTACATTAGGTGATACTCCTGACATATATCTCTGACAGAAGCAAACTTATAAACTTAGCCCATATCTGCAGGATAATCAGTGAGTGCAACCACTGAGACCAGGGTGGACTGGGAACTTAAAATGGCCCTGGAAATATTCTAAAATGTTGTAGGTAGACCATATTGACAAAAGGCTGTGCAAAAGGAATAGGCATGGCCAGCAATACCTTCGTGCAGCACAAAATACCACCCCAACAGAACGAAATATCACATTGCAGTACAAAATACTGCTGCATAAGGATGGCAATATGGTGGAATTCAGGAGCGGACCTATGGCCGGCCGCCAGGTGCATAAGTACCTGATGTTTCTAGCATTAATTAATACTGAGAGCATCAGATCGGCAGCCATGAGCAGGGCTCGGGTGGCCCCCTGGGCATCGGCCCACGGGAAAATTTCCCTGTAGGATCTATGGCCAGTCCACCCTTAAGACACCCACCGATCATGAAAGGGTGCGGTGCTGCATTCTCTATAGGACTTCCGGGGATGAATGACTGGAGTGTCAGCACACATGCTCAACTCCATTGATTTGGGGGACTCGGGACCCACTTTCTTGTGATCAGTGAGGGTCCCAACAATCGGACCCCACTGATCAGATGCTTATCCCCTATCAAGTGGATGGGTACAAGTTTATATCTTGGTACAACACATTAAAGGGCCTTTAACACAGGCCTATGATGGGACACTAATCTTCGTATGAACGTTTGTTCGGCTGAACATCGGCTCGTTTAAACACACCACAGATCAGGTGACAAACCTGGTGGTTGATCCGATCTTTGTCCTAACACGAAAAAAACAATCGCTTGTCAGCATCAAAAATCTCTGTGGTGATGTGATGCCGACCATATGACTACTGCATGGGGGATGAATGATCGCAGTAATGATCATTCCCCCCCCCCAGTTTGCATTGGCCCATGAAATGGCCCTTTAAACGAGGTGAAACGACTTGTTATATTGGCGCACTTTGTGGGCTATAATCGGTCCCATGTTAAAGGGAGAAGAGTCAGATGACGATTTATATCCTGACTGTCATATGGAACTTTAGACTTTGTGGTTTCTTCTAATGATGCTATAATGTTGGTTTGTACAGCGTCTTAGCCGGGTATATTTGTATCCTCTGGCCCATAATGTGACATAAGCTGAAACCGTCTTTTAGACGACCGTGTGCAAATATTTATCTTACGCCAGTGATCCATCCCCCTAACATAATAGCATGGAACAAAGCTTTCTTTTCCAAATCTCTAAGGGCACCAATTATGTTGGCCCAAGAAAAATTCAGCAATTACAATCAGTCTGTTCTTTGCAGGATCCACTCTCCAAGCAGTACTTTGCATTAGACAGGGATTGGGTCAGATGGCATTAAACCCTAAGGGTATGGACGCATAATTGGGCAGTATGAAGCCAGACGTTAATTTGTGTTGAAGCTCTGATTTGAAGCAGAGATATCTTCGAAATGGTAACACCCACTGTCCAACCTGCCCGAAGATCAAACACCGTCCTACCAGAGAAAACCACAAGGTCCTTGAGCCAAAACAGATCTGCTGTAGATGAAGGAGTTATCTGTCTATATTTACACCTGGTGAAGCCCTGAAGATGCCGTTGTTTGATAACTGGGTACCTGATATTTTTTTGTTCTTTAGGTGAATTCATTGGGCTGGGGTTACTTGAGCCTAACCAGAGGGGGAGGGGGAATGTTTCATAGGACCTACCCATCAGTTACACAGATCATGTCCATGTCTACTCTTACAAGCCCAATGGAGTCTGTCTGCTGTCATAGCATTGCACACACGGGACATATCAACAGGTCGTTTGTAAATGAACCCATTAGAAATATGGTTCAGAATGGGGTAGTCTTCTTATGGACATTTGAGGCTGGGTCCACCAAAACATCCTCTGGTCCTCTGGTGGTCAGTCCGACCCTGGGTGGGCTGATAGGAAAGTGTCCAAGGGTCTGAGGGAGGTAAATGTGCTCTTTCTGTCTTAGGCCTCCTGCACACGAACGTGTGCGCCCCGTGGTTGTCCTGTGGGCCGCAATGCACGAACACCATCCATTAACTTTATTGGGTCCGCGAACCGGCCATTCCGCAAAAAGATAGGACATGTTCTATCTTTTTGCGGAACGGAAGTACGGGACGAAACCCCACGGAAGCACTCCTTAGTGCTCCCGTAGGGTTCCGTTCCATGCTTCCGTTCCGCACCATTCCGCATCTCCGGAATTGCGGACCTATTGAAGTGAATGGGTCCGTATCCGTGATGCGGAACGGCCACGGAACGGCGCCCGTGTATTGCGGATCCGCAAATGCGTGTGCAGAAGGCCTTAAGTGGACAATAGATCCCAATTCTGAGCATTCCCCCAGCTCTCTTCTGATCAACCAACAGCTTTCAATAAAGTCATCTTCACTGGGTGACATCACTTCAGTTGGGATGACATCACTAGAAAATCAAGTCTCCTCTACCAAGGTTTATTTAATAATAATAATGTAATGAGAATAAGTAAGAAGAGACTTTCTGACTGTGTCCATAGGGCCCCATTTACATGATAAAGTACAGGGTGCCCCTTTAGTATCCACCTTGGCGGTTAACATTGGTATGCCTTTTTTAACTGTATCTAAAAAAAATGTATGCCATTTTATTATAATGGAAAGCTATAAGTGATGTATGCTACTGTAGACCCCAGGTCTATACTTCCCAAAAAGGGTCCAATGTCATGTGAACAAAGCCTAACAACAATCAAGTTTACATTTCCCATTCAGAGCAATGGCAACTTAAGATGATCTTTACTCCAACCAGATGATTTTTTTTTACGTGGGTATGATTTACCTTGGGATTTCAAAATGGTTGCCAAGCTGTAGACAAATCTTTGAGTCTATGTCTACCTCACATGGTTAGGAGACTTTAACCTATGTTTTATCTATGAGTATGATCATCAGCAGACCATATAAACCACTGACAGTGGATTCAAATCTGATAAAGTTTATTGGTTGGCCTGGAGATATGGTCCTATTTTTGGTAGGTCTTTAAGAAAGACAGCATCTATTCTTTGTCAACATGACATGGTGTATATTAAAAATACATGACAATGGGAGAAGAAAAGGGAATTTAATGTCACAAGGAGCATTTTTAAATAAGTATGCTAAACAATGAGCCTCCAGGACCAGGCACTCTCATCTCCATTTGTCCTCTCAGAAGTTCTAGGACCATTCCTGGTCCAAAATTCTGTCCTCCTCGTCTAACATGTCTCTTCTTCCCGTCTTCCTGGAATGTCTCTCTCTCGGTAGATATCCTGATACCTTCCCTCCCTCCCCAGCAGAGAAACAGGAAAAAGTACAAGGAAGAAGAAAAAAAAGAATCAAAGCCACACATATTGATTCCAGATGTTTGCTGTGCTTGCTGCACCCCCCTCTTTCCTTGCAATTTAATTAAATTCCCCCAGACAGCCAGGAGGAATTTTTTTTAATGATCAAATTTCCCTGGCTCCACTCCTAAAGTGCCCCCTCTCCCCGCCCTTCTGATAAATGGCCAACTACATTCTTCCTGAAATCACGGCAGCCAAAGACCAGGGAGGGCAGCTTTATCCCAGAATCCTCTTTTGTAACAAAGTTCTGGAGCCTGACAGCATCTTGTTCCCAGCAGACACCAATCCTTGTGCCATTAACTATTTCATTCCCATCTCCAAAAACAGGAGAAAATTTATAACTTCAAGGAACCATTGAAAACCGGTTCCTCTAGATGTTTTTGGAGGTCACCATAAGATGACAAAGCCTTGGTGTCGCCTTGGACGTCACTTCCTCAGGGTCTAGGCTTTGAAGTTGCTTAGAGCTTGTTAAGTGCTCGATAGGCAGGACCTCCACTCACATGGATAAGTCATCAAAAATAACGAACAAGATCATTAGACGTTTGACACGTATAACAGCTACACGTTCCTAAATTGCCTAAGGTTCACTGAGGGGTCAAGAAACCCGGAATTTTCTATGGCAGATCGAAAACACCTGAACGAAAAAGTCTAGAACATGCTCATGGTGATTAACACTTTTGCTACTGAGAGTATGGTTGCCTTGAGGAATGGAGGGAAGCCAACGAAAATGAGGTGTATGGGATGACCCATCAAGAAGATGGTTAATCCCAAATAGAAGTCCCTGAGTCATCATCTTCTGTCAAATTATAGCCTTCCAAAGAGGTAGCTGTCACACCTGGGCTTTTGTACCTAAAGGGGCCAAAGGCCACATAACACATGGTAGGTGGGGGGCCTGTTACAGATATTACATTGGGTTCCAGAAGCTTCAAGTTAAGGCCTTGAACTCTTCCTTACTTATATCTCTTCCCAGGAAGTATGGGTGGCCACCAATATGGCTACCATCTCTAGCTCCTACAAGTTTTTTACTCTCACACCCCTGAAGGGCAAAGTAAGACAGGAACTGGTACTGAATAGGAAATTAAGGAAATAAAAACTACAGCTCCAAGCATCATCTTCCACATGTTTGCCATAAGTTAATTACAGTTCCTTAGCCAGGAGAAGCTTGCCTATCCCTCAGCTTTTGGAGGTCATTAACAATCTTTCCGATATTCACAGTCTCCCCCCTTCTGCACTCCCAATCTGGCGCCTTTACCCTCTCCACTTGTGGGTTTTAGAATTTCATCTTTGGCTTATAGTCTTTCGACAATTAATCATCAAGTTGTTATTTGCTGAGGCATGGGGGGAAGCAGCCTTGGTTCTTAGACCTGGCCGAAGCGTGCGGTGAAAAATGGCAGGATCTTTCAGCTGGGCTTTCTTAAACAAGGGGGGGATGCACTCGATTGCCCAGGAGTTGGCTTTGTCAGACATTCAGACATGTGACCAGCCCCCTGGGACCTTACACAGAAAAATCATATCACACCTAAAATTTTTAAGCAAAACTCAGACATTCCCTCTCTCTGCCATTTCCGCTGCTGTCTCCTCATTTCCATTTCATGGGATAGCGCTGGCTGCACAAGTCATCTCCGCCTCAGATTATATGAGGTTAAAGAGAATGGCTGGGGGAAAAAGAAGAGCCCATCGAACTCCCTGTGAAGCTGTTCTGGAATTTTATAGGGAGGAAGAAGTGTGGCAGAATCCGCAAAAAAAGAAGAAAAAAGGGGCAAAAACTTTCCAAATCAATTGCATTTTTTTATGCAGATAAACCTCCCCAGATCTCTGTAGCTCATATACCAATAGGTGTAGAAAAAACGGCATTAAACTGCGCTTATACCAGTTATAGCTGGAAAACATATGTTGCAAAAATATCCACACTCCTTGTGGGCACAAGGCATCAATAAACATGGGCCGAAATAAAGTAGGTGGAGGCACATGCCAGAAAAATGTCAGGGGCTTAAACTGCCAGAAAGTGCTTCAGTAATAGTGCCATACAGTGCGCAGACACATCATACAACCAAAATGTTCATCCATATTAATGTGCAAACTAATTAGAATATCACGAAGACAATACTTAAAGCAGGGCGGGCAGTGCATCCTCCCCGGTATTAAAATCATTGGTAGGCAGTGCACCCCCCCTCCCCTGTATTAAAATAATTGGTGGGCAGTGCGCCCTCCCCAATCATTGGTGGGCAGTGCGCTCCGCCCTCCCCTGTATTAAAGTCATTGGTGGGCAGTGCGCCCTCCCCGGTATTAAAATCATTGGTGGGCAGTGCACCCTCCCCCCCTCCCCTGTATTAAAATCATTGGTGGGCAGCATGCCCTCCCCCCCCCCCCCAATATTAAAATCATCGGTGGGCAGTGCGCCCTCCCCCCCCATCATTGGTGGCAGCGGCAGTTCCGATCGTAGTCCCAGCAGTGTAATGCTGGGGCTCCGATCGGTTACCATGGCAGCCAGGACGCTACTGAAGTCCTGTCTGCCATGGCCAGTTACTCTGCAGCAAGATACTTAAATGCGCTGTGGCCGCCCGACGCTCCTTCTTCTTGTAACTCACAGGTCTGTGCGGCGCATTGCATAAGCATTGCTTATGCTTATAGCAATGCGCGCACAGACCTGTGACGAGTTACAAGAAGGAGCATCGGGCGGCCACAGAGCAGGTAAGTATATTGCTGCAGAGTAACTGGCCATGGCAGACAGGACTTTACTAGTGTCCTGGCTGCCATGGTAACTGATCGGAGCCCCAGCATTACACTGCTGGGACTCTGATCGGAACTGCCGCTGCCACCAATGATGGGGGGGGAGGGGGAGGGCGCACTTCCCACCAATGATGGGGGGGGCACCCCCTATCGTACCACCACTCGCCACAGTTCTGCGTCACAGTTCTGAGAAGGAGATGCGCCACAGCGATGAGGAGCCTGAGCCAGTAGCGGTCCTCTTTATTGTAGTCTGGGGCGTGAAGCGTGAGGGGCGGGCCTAGTAGACGCGGACTCTTGCATGACGCCACGTCTAATCTAAACTTAAAGTGATCCTGCGCCCGGCTGCTGGTGTGCTGGGCCTATTTTCAAGCAGGGGCAAATACCCAGGGATTTGTCGAGCCCTGACTTAAAGTGACTAAGGCAAGATGTGGGGGTTTGGCAGGGGCAGACTTGCCAAAGACCCTAGAGGGAATTTTCCCGATGGGCTGATGCTTATAGCGCCACCCAAGCCCTCCTCACTGCTGCTGCCTCGGTACATGCCGGTCCCCAGGGGAGAACACGTGAGGTGCAGGAATGTACATACAGTTCATCGGTTACTCACGGTTAGCGGACGCCTCCCTGGGCCAGCAGTGCAGTGAAGGGGAGAACAGCACTGGATTCTCCAGGGCACACTCTATTACAGTGGACACCGGCGGGGTGGTGATCGAGGTGCCCTTGAGTGCTTGTGCGGCTGAGCCGCTGACTTAGGTTATGTCGTGACGCCAGCACCTTGGTGGTGCAAAATTATGAGAGTGGTTGTTGTATGGAGATAGAAAAATGAGGCAGAGTTTGAATCCAGCTAAGAACTTTACTGTAACCAGGATCTTGACAGCAATTTACATCCAGTTATAAAACAGTCTCTTATGAACATGCAGGTTGGATGTGGCAAATCCCAATAACAGGCTGTATATGTGGTCTCAGGCTACCGTAGGAAGTTGTGTACTCACTGATATTCAGTCCTGGCTCCAGTCTCAGTAAAGGTAGTTCAAGTCCTTGTCTTCTACACACAAGTGATGTAACAGATGTCCTATTTGTCCTTGAAGTAACGGTGAGGCTGCCGGAAGCTAATAAACCTTCACCTTATTACAAAGGCGCCTAAAGCCTAGAATAATGGCTATTGTCCTTCCTTTGTCTTTCCACAATAAGCTTAGTAAAATCCACTTGACACTCCGGAAGAGTAGACAGTAGAATACAGACTTCACCTCTGCCTATTTTCCTGGCTTGACACTGAGACCATAAATTGGCTCCTCTGGGCCGTGGAGCCCAAGAGAGAGCTGAAAGGAGGTGGGTCCTCTCCTTCCCCCTTGCTCCTCACTCCATCTCCTCCTTCCTCCAAACTCTAACTCCCCACTGCTCACTAGGCCTGAACTGCAGTATATATACTGTGGTGCTGCCCCCATCTAGTGGTGGAATGTGTGTAGTGCACCTAACAGCCTGGTAACAGGGATTCTACATACAAAAGTACAAAACAGCATGATACAACATATAATATATAAACTTTGCAGTACCCACGTACACGAGAGGAACGCTGCATACATACTACGGGGGGAACTATAGGAGTGGTTATTAGATTAAGTCCAGGCAGCATTCTGAAGGTTGGCTTAGTTCTGTGCCCCACATCTTAATTCCTGAGCCCCCTGCTCCATATCTACATAAGAGACAACTGGAGGAAGAAGAACGTGCCAGCTATTGATGGCCGCCACAGATTGACAGCTTGTGGGGAGATATTTTGTGCTCGACTGTGGTATTTGATTCTGTGGGATGGTATTCTGTGCTGCACTGTGGTATTACTTGTGTTGCCCTGCATTTTGTCAATTTGGACCCACCTACAACATTGGGGCCACTTTAAGTTTTTTTTCCAGGGCCACTTTAGGTTCCCAGCCCGCCCTTGGGGTTTGTAGTGCTCAGGCTGATGAGATGCAGGACTACGTGACATGAAAATACTGGCAATGTAAATGTGATCACACCTGGAACTGTCAATCAAAGTGCAGAGGACGCAGAAGTTGCAGAGAGAGAACAGAGTCTCTAGGTGTAACAGCAACAGCCCCCGTTGCTCCTAGAGGCTCATTTGCATATAATAAAACTTCATTTTTCTAAGCAATGCGGACACATATGAACATGGGACCAACACAGATGTCTTCAGCTGCCGAGTGCCCATGTAACAGGTCAGCCAGTTTCATAGGTACAAAACTGCTGACAGATGCCCTTTAAGTTCATATTTTCTCAATAGATTGATACATTGGGAGAGTTTTCAATCGCCACGGCTAAAATCCATGCTCTGCTCCAGCCTGTCACCATATAGCGGTGTTATATACATCAGTATTGTGAAGTTTTCACGGTCTGCCACTATTAGGCTAAGTTCACACTTCATAAGGCCTCATGCACACGACCGTTGTTGTGTTCCGTGTCCGTTGTTCCGTTTTTTCGTGATTTTCTGCAGACCCATTGACTTTCAATGAGTCCGTTGAAAACTCGGCTAATGCACCGTTTGTCATCCGCGTCCGTGATCCGTTGTTCCAGTCCGTCAAAAAAACATAACATGTCCTATTTTTTTCACGGAAAACGGTTCGCGGACCCATTCAAGTCAATGGGACTGTGAAAAAACGCGGAGGCACACAAGATTGTCATCCGCATCAGTTTTTTTCCTATCATTTGCATGGCAAACTTGACTTAGACTTTTTTTTACTTTCCTTCATGTCTGGTGATCCTCCAAAAATAAAGGAAGACACACGGAAACAAAAACGGAAATGGATCACGGAACAACGGAACCCCATTTTGCGGAACGGAACACAACAACGGTCGTGTGCATGAGGCCTAAATTTGCTTATCATGCTTGGATTTCTGCTTCAGATCTGCACGAGGATGAGCCCCATACCATGGTTGTGCATGAGAGTGGAGAGAAAGCTGCTGCTAGATACCTCTGAGAACAAAAGGATCAGACATGCTGACCTTTCTCTCCACCGACATCTGCCTTCAAGATGTCCCCATACGCATTAGATGGCTGACCTATCCTGCCAAAATTGGTGTGTTTGACTGACATACTTCTAATGTGTATAGACAGCTTGTGGCACTGTATTTGAGCACAGTATGGCGCTATTACATTTGCAGCAACAGCCGTACCAGCCGTGTGCAACGGGCACCTCCCCCCAGGGCCCTGCCTATCGCGTCCCCCAGGTGTAGGAAATGCAGTGTGGTATAGTGCAGCCTAAAATGTCTCTTTATGTTTCACAGTGCTTCTACCTGGATACGGCTGGACCCCAGGCTTTGGCTCTGAAGCAATAAATAAGGGGAATAATTGAGGGATTTGAAAGAAAGATTGAGTCCAGACCTTGTATGTAGTTGAACAGCAGCTTTACTTTGCATAAACGTTCTCCAAAACGGTTTACAGACTTTGTCTTGGTCCCAGCAGGCTTTAGCATTAAAACTGGCAGGCAAACTCGAGTCTGCTCCATCTGTTTCTCTCTGGCTCTGCTGTACTAACAGGCTGACTGTATGACTTTGCTTCTTCTTGTATGCTGCACTTCTCTTTGTATAGTCTGTCTCTAGATTAGGCCAGGGAACTTTCCTCCTGGCTCCTGAGGCACTAAGCTTTGGCCTCCATGGCCAGCAGAGCTGAGGGTGCTCTGGCTGGCTTGGGCACGTCCAGCAGAGACGTGCCCTGCACACCTTCCCCAAGCAGGGGATAAGCTAGAACTAACTAGACTCTGGGACTCCACCCTTCCTGCAGGAAGTGGGACTCGCCCACTCCTCAACAAAGTGGGGAGTTAGAATGGAATGGGAAGCTCCATTCTACCTAAGTACACTTCTGCCGTGTTTGCTGCCACCTGCTGGTGAACCAGGCATATTACATGTGAACATAACAGTTGCAAACATTAGAAATGCACAGTGTATAGGACCTGAACAAAATACATAATATTGCGTTTTGTTAGCCCAATAAAGACAGTAGCAGGGTGCAGAAGTGGTAATGTGTGCCCCGCACTGCGGCCATTGTAGAAATGCCTATTCTTGTCTGCAATACATATGGAGCTGCGGCACTGACTTATATAAATATACATTCATAGGCTTCTTGATGCCCTATGTGTTATGTACCTTTATCTGGTGATACTATGTTATATTGCCATGAAATATAATCCTGTGCAAAATTGCTGCATATATTTTTCTTGTGTCTATTAAGTCTTGTTATTTGTACATGACCCTAACCGCGCTGCCGTACCGCGCCGCCGTAATGCACATCCACTTGCAAAAGTAAAGCAGACGGGACAGTGAACTTTTGACTAGAGCAGTTACACGTCTGTAAATGTTTTCCTGAGTTCAGTAATTAGCCATACACCTAATTTCCGTCCCTCTCTGCTTCCTCGCGCTGCCCTGCTAATCATAATTTAGAGAGTGTTGTTAACACCTTACTGGTGTTGCTAGTAATGACCTATACAGCTTCACACAATCCCAGTGTATCAACACTTGCTCCAGGCGTCTACGTAATAGATCAGCGCAGCAAGTCTACCTTATTGATTACAGTTCCAGGACCGCAGGGGACTCATTGATCCCTGCTGCATACACAGATTATGAGCGTAGCCCTTCACTTTGATAAGGTGTAAATTTATTTCGGGCCCGCCTAAACAAAAGCTCCATATTTTTTCCTCTTAAAGGAGAAGTGAGAGGGAAGAATTAGGGTTTATTCACACGACGGACCAATTAAAGCCTGTGGGGCTGTGAGAAGCGGCTGTCAAAAAATAAGAAAAGTCCTATTTTATTTTATTTTTTTCATGGCCAAGACAGAACCCATTGAAATCAATGTGCTGGTGCTCTTTAACAGCTGTTTAGGCAGGACTGCACTCGTCTAAAGGCCATTAAAAATGGGTACATTATGTAAATAAAGGATCTTTCAGGGGTTAAAATAAAAGACTCACCTGATCCATTGTATGTGAGGGAAAACTTGCTTTACACCTGGAGGCGCCAGGACCTGCGTTGTGATGTCACACGACGCCATAATAAATTGTAGGGCGCTATGTGGGCCATTATATATACTGGGGAACTATAGGGGGCCATTGGATGTCCAGGGGGCACTCTGAGAGCACTCTGCGCAGCCACCCTCCATTCATTTTCTATGGGGCCGCTGCAAATAGCCGAACGCTGGCTCGGCTATTTCCGTCAGGCCCATAGAAGTAAAAGGGAGTGGTGGCCGGTCATGCATGGTGCGCTACCATTCACTTCTATGGGGAGAGTGCTTGGTGGTGGCCAGGCCGGAGTCCTCCAGCCACCGCTTTGCGGTGCTCCGTTCCCGATACAGGTCCCAGCGGTTGGACCCACACCTATAAGACAATGGAGGCATATCCTAGAGATATACCCCCTTGTCTGAGATGAGACAACCCTTTTAAGATTGCCTTACGAAAACTAAAATTTTGATGCCCCACTTTCACACTGCTGGAAAGCTACCTAAAGACCCACCGGCCCCAGTAACTAAAATAGGGATGGGCGGAAAACCGGTCACAACCCTGAAAATATGCGCAGTGGCTTTTGTCCAGTCGATTCTCGGCATACAGTATTTGCTGGGTTGCAGCCGGATCTCCGCTGGTCCCCATTATATTTAATGGGGGCAGACAGCAACGCTGTAGCTTCCGGCAATGCCGGAACAGCCTACCGGCGATGTCAGTCACTAGTGTGAAACTAGCCTTACTGGTCTGCGACTGCTATTTGTACTGGTGGCACAACTAACAGACCAAAATGAGATTTCCCATGTTCTGGTAATCATGAGCCAAAACATCAAGCCTAAAATGAGTACATAGATAACCAATAAGGTCTCTCAGCTTCAGGCAGTGTCCAAAGTTCTACACTACCCTTATGAGACATTAAACTTTTCTTCATTGCTCTTGTGGAACATGGACCTTCTCATCATTGCTCTGCTGGGACATTGCTCTTGTCTTCTTTTTTTCTTGTGGAACATTGTTCTTGTCTTGATTGCTCTTGTATGATGTTGGTCTTATCTTCATTGCTCTTATGGGACATTGTTCTTGTCCTTATTTCTCTTGTGGGACATTGTTCTTGTCTTGATTGCTCTTGCATTGTTACACTAGCCCTGGCTGCTTTTCTCACCTCTCCCAGCCGCCCAGACCCCCTCCCGCTGTCTCCTTCTTCCCAGCAGCCCTCAGCGTGGACTGGGGGCTACTTGCTAGCAAGGCCTCTCCTGCCTTGCTCATAGGGCGCATGTGCACTCCCTATGGCTCTTCAAAGGCCACCGTGCACACTCTAATCTTCACCAGCCAATGGCTGGCAACCCTGAAATACTTAAGGCATCTGTGGGAAAGTGTCTGAGCAATAGGTTCCGTGTTTGCTAGCTCATGCAAAGGTGTGTCATATTTGTTTGTCTGCCCATGTACTGGCTTCTGCTTGTCTCCTGGATATTGACCCTCCACTGCCTGATATGACCTGTGCCTGACCTCTGTATTGACCCTTCACTGCCTGCCCTGACTTCGGACTGTTTATTCGATTGCCTGTACTCTGTCTGCGCTAACCTTGGCCTGTCCCTGCCTATGATTTTGCCTGGCTGGTGTCTCTGCTGTCCATCACACAGAGACTACTCTAGGAAGTAGCAGCCTGGTGGTTCTTATGCAGCAATGTCCAAAAACCTGTATAAGAGTTTACGGGTGAAAACCAGGGGACTGCCCAGATAATGCCCTTGGGAGTAGCCCAACACCAAATCTGTTGGTTGACACAATGGTGCCACACCCACTGCAGTAACGTGTATGATGTTGGTCTTATCTTCATTGCTGTTATGGGATGTGGCCTTGTCTTCATTGCTCTTGTGGGACATTGCCTTGTCTTTATTGCTCTTCAGGGGCATTATTTTTGTCTTTGTTGCTCTTTTGCACAGATCCGAGGATGGGGACAATTATTGGGAACTAATGTTTGTACAAATGCTTATTACCACGAATTGGCCCATGTAAATGTGCCTCCAATTGCCCAATAGAATGGACAGTGATCGAGAATGAGAAATGTTTAATCCTGATTATTGTTTGGTCTTGTAACGGTCACGTACACACACACCCACAGGGGGGAGGATAGTGACCACTGTGCTCCACCCTCACCCCTGGCCCTGCCTACTTGCCTCACGAGTCCTGATGACAGGGGACAACTGGACGGCAGTCCCTAACTTAGGATACGTGGGGGAAGGACAGACAAGACAAATAACGGATAGTGAACGGACCGGGTCAAAACCAAGAGGACAACGCAGTACAGAGGGATAAGCAAAGAAAGGTCAGGAGAAGCCAGGGTCATAAATACCAGGAGAGTCGAGAAGTACCAAAGGAGTCCGCAAAGAATAGTCAGGTGGAAGCCGAGGTCAATATACTAGGAAGGATGCGCAGTACAGGAGGAGCAGGCAAAGGATCGTCAGGGAACAGGATCAGGTAAGTACACAGGTATCCAACAACTGCCAGGAACCTAAATTAACAGGCAACCTGTGGCCAGCAGGCTGCCTGTATTTATAGTGGGGAGTGAGGGTCATGTGACGTGGCCAGCGTCACATGACCGACAGACCGACCAGTCGAGCACCGAGTGATCAGCTCGGCGCTCAAGGCAGACCTAGGAGCAGGGAGCCTCCCAGCTAGCAAAGCCGCCCTGGGAACGAGGTCAAACACAGATCCTCGCTCCCGAAGCTAAGCAGCAGGTCTGCGGCTGATGGGAGACCGAGTGTGCCTTCGGCGCCCTGTTACAGGTCTCATCTTCTTTGCTATTGTGTGCCATTGGTCTTGTCTTCATTGCTTTTGTGGGAGAATATCTTGTCCATTGCTCTTGTGGGACATTGCCCTTGTCTAAATTGCTCTTGTGGGGCATTAGCCTTGTCTCCACAGCTCTACAGGTACATTAGTCTCAGCTTTAATACTCTTGTAGGACATTATTCTTGTCTTTGCTCTTGTAAGACGTTGGCCGTATCATTATTGTTCTTGTGGCCATTGGTCTTGTCTTTATTGCTGCTGTGAGATATTGGTATTGTCTTCATTGCTGTTGTAGGACATTTGTGGTCATACTACCTACATTTCAATCTGTCACAAATGAAATTTTTTGGAAATTCACACAGTGCTTTTTTATTTAGTGTGACTCATATAGAACTAAATAGGAAAAGAGGTAACAGTTATAGCGTATTGATATCAGTCGGCATATAATTTCATTATTTTGTTTTTTAGTGCCATTAATTGATTTTCACTATTGGCATCCATATTAGCAGTATTTCTTCAACCTGTCTTGACTTGTTTGTTTCTTCAGGCTTCTCATTGTCATGTTCATGGTTTCTTTGTTTGTCTCAACTGATCTTGGTCTATGTCATTATCATCTTCTTTAACTCTTCCATAGTTGTCTTCTCCAATGAGATGGATCTTCTAAGAACATGTTCAAAATATACTTCCTTTTACTCATTTGTCACCATGTAGAAGGTTTGGATTCATTTGATCAAAGATCCTTTTTATTTTTTCAAAGCCAAAGTATCCAAGGATAAAGCTGCAAATTAGGGACATTTGTAGACTTTATGGCCCCCATCCTAAAGGTTCAGGGTAAGGTCACTCCTCCTTTTGCCCTGAAGTTCCTTGTAGACACAGGATAACGTGATTATTAACAAACCTGATTTTCCTTCCTGTCCAATCAAGATGCAGTCAGATACAATCAAGCTTTGACCAGGTGACTGTTTTCAGGGCATATGTACCATCGTCTCAGGTCTAGAGGTTATGACAACTCGTAAAGCCACCTAAAATATGGATGTTTTTGTATAGAATATATAGCATGTGAGGTCTATGTAGCCTAAAATGGCCAAAAACTGGGAACGGGGGACAATAAGCTAGGATAGTTGTAGCAAAGAGCTATAAGAAGGGTCAGGACAGGGGGTAAGGACAGGGGGTATAATGGTGGTACGGTGGGAAGAGGATACAAATGGTGACCACAAGACCACAAGAGAAACTGTGTTGGGTGAATTGGCAAGAAAATTAGATCCAGGGATGGCAGTAGTGGGCAGATGGGGTTTATTAGGAAGGACATCTTGGACAGGTCATTACTTATGTCTTTGAAGAATGAGTTCCCAACCCAGCAACTTCTATGTGACATTTGTATGGGGTTCCTTTGGGTCCTCCACTTCCTTACTACACTTCATGAACACAGTGAGTGATCTTCCTAAGGAATTTACTCTTGTAATTGTACATGTGCTTGAAGTAGACTGTGAACCCTACTGGAGGAGATAGTCTACACAGGGGTGTGTGCAAAACTGTGGAGTACGTCTGCCATACCTAAATAATGGCTATATAAAATAAATTGTCCAAATTTTTATTTTTAAAAAGGGTTTCTTTTTCTTCTATAAACAGCTCCACCCTAGTTCAAAGGCAGACTTTGGTATTGCAGCTGAGCTCCAGTCAAGTAAATGAGCTGCGATACCAGACACAACCTAAGGACAAGAGTGGTGCAGTTTCTGGGGGGGGGGGGGGAACCCATTATTTTTCTTACACACCCCCTTTAAGTTGGCGGGAAAATGGGAACTTTGGTTGTAGAGTCAAATCCCAGCCTTTTTGGCAAGCACTAGAGCATATACTGTAAATACTGTCCATATAATGACCCTATGTTGTACGGATGGCCGCGTCCATTTGGATCTGTTAGCGCTGATCTAAAAACAGGTCTGGAAAGAGATGACCTTTGTACAAAAGGGGTTCAAGCCTGATAAGGGGCTGGCAGGGCAGATAAACAAATCACTGTTCTCAGAGAGATCACATTTCTGTACAGTCCATGATCGCCCCCTCAAGAGGATGCAGATGTCCGGGCTCTGTACCTTGCCATCACTCTCAATCTGACATGTCGCTGGATCAGATACAGAGAGCGTCCGATGTGTCTGAGATACAAGCGATCCTCAGGCGGATGGGTCTCTACAGCTCAATGGACCCAACAGGACGGAGAAACGACTGCATTTTGGGTGAATGCACAAAATATCGGAGCCTGCAACATTTGGCTTCTCATCCGGCTGACAGGCTCCCCATGACTTTCCTGTTTTTGCGACCCCCGTCTATTCTGTTTTCTTTTGAAAACCCAGCGCCCCTCCACTTCCCCGCCTTCATTTTCTGGCTCAGCACCATTCGAGGGGTGGCGAGAACCGTCACATGCAGCAAGCGGAGAGATCTGGATCTGCCTGAGCTGCGTGCTCAGCATATGTCACAGGAAGAGAACTATTTTCGTCGTAAGTTCTTGAAAGAGAAGTGGAGCCTCTCTCCCTAGGGGAGGTGATAAGAATGCAGGAGGCCTAAGACACAAGCCTCCACTTCAAATGGTGGGGAAACTTCGCTGCGAAAGCACGTCTCATATGGGCCGCCTGATGGCAGACAGTGAATTATTGCTCATTAAAATGAAAGGGAGGCAGATTTCTTGCCGTTCAAGTGTTCTATGCCATGGAGACACGTTGCTCGGCAGATGGCCGCGCTAAACACGACCCAAGGGTATACATATATACTGCAGGGCGTTCATGGTAGGAATGTTATCTTACAACACAGACATACTGCAAGAGAATGTTACGTAAACTGCAATGGCTGCGTCTGGACTCCAGAAACGCGTTTAAAAAAAATAAGATAATGTAGGATCCATCACGTACAGTGCACATGGGCGTCTGCCACAACTCTCTGATGGTAGAGCTTTATGTTGGAAAAGAGGGGTGAGACTATAAGCGTTGCAGGGGATGCAGTAGCATCAAGGTCCTGAGGGGCCCCAAATGAGTAGAGCAGCACAATGAAAGATGCGGGAGGTGGGAAGCCCTGGTAAGGATTTTGTATTGGGTCCAGGAGCTTCAAGTTACGCGATTGTTGAAGAAGTCAAGAGATCTGCTGCACATCTTGGGCTTGACCACTGACCTTCAGAAAGGTTTCACCCTTCCTTAAAGGGGTTATGCCATCATTGATGTAAAAAATGAAAATCAGACATATAGGGGATCATTTACTATCAGAAATATGCCTATATTAGGTGTATTTCTGGCACAGATTGTGGCACAAAGGTTATTTGCACAGCAATCTGCAACTTTTCCCCATTCACGCCAGGTCTAAAAAAGTGGGCATGACATGGGCGGGGAAGGCGCCAGCAGGACCCTCTCATTCGTCATTCTCTACGCCTGTTTTAGGCATAGAAAATGGTCTAAATTTAAGCCAGCAAGGAAGCAGGCTTACATTTAGACTGGCGATGGATACGCCGAAGTTATGTAGAGGCCGGCGCCTCTACATAACTTTGGCGAATCCACCGCCAACCCAGGGGCTTATTAACTCAATAGTGACCATGCACTTTTGTTTTAAAATCGCATTCCAAGAGCTATAACTTTTTCGTTTTTTTCATCAATGAAAAAAGGTCTTTTTTTTGCAGGACAAGTTCTAGTTTTAAATGCACCATTTTGGGTACATGTAATGAGTGATTAAACCAGCTGTTTAGCTAAAACCCTGTTATGTCAGTAAAAAGGCGTATTAGTGGTCACTAACGGGTTAAGACCAGCGTCTAAATTGATGGTCTTAATGAATGACCCCCATAGTACATCACAATACCTTTCTAATAAATATACAACCAGCCCTGTACTTCACATGGATCCAGAGATCTCCACATTCATTGCTCCAATTGTTAGATTTATTTCATGCTGGCAGCTTAGGGAGCATATCCTTTCTCAGGGAACATGTCCTTTCTGCTGTAGCTTTTTCCCTGTAACTGCCACAGCTTCTAACAGAAGATATGGCCTGTGACAATGGAAGATTTAGCCTACATTCACACAAATGTAAGCCATCGGCAAATTGCAGTGCGCAATGCACAGGCACCAGCCGCGTGAATCCTGTATTGAGGCGCGGACTTGAATGGGTCCGCGATCTGCGATATACAGCAAAATATAGGACATGTCCTATCTTTTGCAGTGCGGAGGCACGGACCCAAAAGCCCATGGAAGTGTTTCGTAGGGCTTCCATGGTCTTCTGCTCCGCTCTGCTCCATATCATGCGGATTGCCGACCCATTCAAGTCAATGGGTCGGGCCACAATACGGGCACGGAGGGCTTGCATTCAGGTGAATATAGCCTTAAACTGAGTGTGTGCGACCACCTGGTGGACGGAGAAATAAAGAATAGAACGGCAGGCGGCGCTATATAGAAACATTTTATTGAATGATTATACTAAATGTTTAATTACATGAAATTACAAAAGTATTCAGATCCAGGTGTTGGTTTGAAAAATGTAGAATATTTTTCATGGGACAACCTCTTTAAAAGGGTTTTCCAGTACTTAGATACTGATGCCCAATCCTCAGGATAGGTCATCAATAAATATCAGATAAGTTAGGGTCACCCCCGTCACTCTACGGTGTGACCATAGACATTAGGTCATAGGTAGATTCCACTAAAAATTATTGAACCTGTCCACAGAGGATTTGTGCTTCTGTGAATACCATCTTAATATGGCATGCCACCGAAGTAGTGAGAAAAAAGCTCTGGATGGCTCCATATATATCCAGAAATCAGGCCCAGAACAGGAAACTGCCATACCAGTGGCAAGCTATCGGCTTTCATTTTGCAGAACTGAACAACATAAAGTCATAATATAACCATGTGCATGAGCCCATGGGCATAGCTACCAGGCTAGCATGTAAAGCAGCTGCTCTGGGTCCTGGCATCTAAGGGGGCACATTTATATTGGGATGTATGGTCTGGGTTGTGATGATGGTAGTGGGTGTGTAAAATTGAGTGTGGCCCCAACATAAGGGCCCATTTATATGGACTGACACAAAACAATGACCATGAACAAACCATTTGTTCCCAATTATGGCTTGCACGTTCAGCTGAATTTTTCATAAAGCAATCATCCCCATCCTCATTATGGCGTGCATTATCCGTTTCCTCTGACATCACAGTGCGCATAATCCCTTTACTATGACATTGATAAATAATTCCTATTCCATAACGTCGCTGAGTTGATTATTGTGACATCACTCCTTTACTATGACATTATTGTGAACATTATCCCTTGACCATGACTAAACTGCGCCCGTTATTAGTTTACTATAACAAAACTGTACTGTGACATCACTGTGTGTATTATCCCTGTACTGTGACATCACTGTGTTTATTATCCCTGTACTGTGACATCACTGTGTGTATTATCCCTGTACTGTGACATCACTGTGTGTATTATCCCTGTACTGTGACATCACTGTGTTTATTATCCCTGTACTGTGACATCACTGTGTGTATTATCCCTGTACTGTGACATCACTGTGTTTATTATCTCTGTACTGTGACATCACTGTGTGTATTATCTCTGTACTGTGACATCACTGTGTTTATTATCTCTGTACTGTGACATCACTGGCTATTATCTCTGTACTGTGACATCACTGTGTGTATTATCTCTGTACTGTGACATCACTGTGTGTATTATTTCTGTACTGTGACATCACTGGCTATTATTTCTGTACTGTGACATCACTGTGTGTATTATCTCTGTACTGTGACATCACTGGCTATTATTTCTGTACTGTGACATCACTGTGTGTATTATCTCTGTACTGTGACATCACTGTGTTTATTATCTCTGTACTGTGACATCACTGTGTGTATTATCTCTGTACTGTAACATCACTGTGTGTATTATCTCTGTACTGTGACATCACTGGCTATTATCTCTGTACTGTGACATCACTGGCTATTATCTCTGTACTGTGACATCACTGTGTGTATTATCTCTGTACTGTGACATCACTGTGTGTATTATCTCTGTACTGTGACATCACTGGCTATTATCTCTGTACTGTGACATCACTGTGTGTATTATCTCTGTACTGTGACATCACTGTGTGTATTATTTCTGTACTGTGACATCACTGGCTATTATCTCTGTACTGTGACATCACCGTGTGTATTATCCCTGTACTGTGACATCACCGTGTTTATTATCCCTGTACTGTGACATCACCGTGTGTGTATTATCCCTGTACTGTGACATCACCGTGTGTATTATCCCTGTACTGTGACATCACCGTGTGTATTATCTCTGTACTGTGACATCACCGTGTTTATTATCCCTGTACTGTGACATCACCGTGTTTTTTATCCCTGTACTGTGACATCACCGTGTGTATTATCCCTGTACTGCGACATCACCGTGTGTATTATCCCTGTACTGTGACATCACCGTGTGTATTATCCCTGTACTGCGACATCACCGTGTGTATTATCCCTGTACTGTGACATCACCGTGTTTATTATCCCTGTACTGTGACATCACCGTGTTTATTTTCCCTGTACTGTGACATCACCGTGTATATTATCCCTGTACTGTGACATCACTGTGTTTATTATCCCTGTACTGTGACATCACTGTGTTTATTATCCCTGTACTGTGACATCACTGTGTTTATTATTCCTGTACTGTGACATCACTGTGTGTATTATCTCTGTACTGTGACATCACTGGCTATTATCTCTGTACTGTGACATCACTGTGTTTTTTATCCCTGTACTGTGACATCACTGTGTGTATTATCTCTGTACTGTGACATCACCGTGTTTATTATCCCTGTACTGTGACATCACTGTGTGTATTATCCCTGTACTGTGACATCACTGTGTTTATTATCCCTGTACTGTGACATCACTGTGTTTATTATCCCTGTACTGTGACATCACTGTGTGTATTATCCCTGTACTGTGACATCACTGGCTATTATCTCTGTACTGTGACATCACTGTGTTTTTTATCTCTGTACTGTGACATCACTGTGTTTTTTATCCCTGTACTGTGACATCACTGTGTGTATTATCCCTGTACTGTGACATCACCGTGTTTATTATCCCTGTACTGTGACATCACCGTGTTTATTATCCCTGTACTGTGACATCACCGTGTTTATTATCCCTGTACTGTGACATCACCGTGTGTATTATCCCTGTACTGTGACATCACTGCATGAGACATTGACCAACATTTGTAAAGCTTTTCTGACGGGAACTCTAAACTTAGGGATAGTTGTGTGACTGGGGCGACTCCCTGGAACTCAGTGGCTGCCATATAGGCGCTCGACCCCCAACTAACGCTAGGGTCAATTTTGTAGGAAGCCAATTTCCTATTTTTGAAGCGTGGGAAGAAATCCACGCAAACACAGGGGAACATACAAACTCCATGCAGTTGTTGTCCCTGGTTAGATTTGAACCCAGGACCCGCTGTAAGGCACCAGCGCTAACCACTGAATCGCCATGCTAAGCGGTTAGCGGAGACCAAGTAGACCAAGGCTTATGACGAGACAGTAATGAGAGTGACAGGAAAAATAACCAGCCCATGCGATAAATAAAACATGGGCAATCAATCCAGAAATACATAGTAAATGGAGGTTATGAAAGACTGCCAATAGGTGGAGGACCCCCAACCCCGGCCTGGTGCTGTCTGCTTTAGCTGCGGTAGTAAATGAACAAGCAGAATTATCTCCATAAAAGCAAGTTATTAGCATAGTAGATGCAACCACTAACACAGGATGAATTATACAAAAAGACAAACACACGGCTTCCAAAATAACTTTCACTTGACTCCCAGGAGCCCCTCTTGGCATGTCCCATAGCAATGCTGCATTTAATTACCATAAATTGTAATCATGTGACTTTTTCCTTAAAATGTATCGTTAATGCAGTGTAACAGCCGCAGGAAAAAAAAATATGATTATTGGTAACATTATTGTGCGGCCGGCCACAACAGCTGAGCGCTGATGCCCCCTACAGGTGATAGGGTGGCATTATTCTGTCCAAGGTGCCTTAGTACTTAGTGCGTCAAGTATGGCTTAAATGAAGCCTTTTATTAAAAGCAGCTTGGGTCTAAATGGAAGAGCATGCTCATAAAATGAAGAAGTAATGGCCTGGGAATTGGAGACGGCAGAGACCCCTCTTGTCTTATCTCTCATCTGCTTCAATTAGGCAATCAGGTAATGGGCCCCTAAAATATAGGCTGGCTCCTATAAAAGCCCTGCGCTAAGTAATCACATGGAGGTAGGTGCCTGGTGAGCTCCGTGGCACCTTATGAGAAACAGATCGGGAACATTTTTGCAAATAGATAGATATTTAGATTTGAGATAGATAATGAGGTAGATAAATACGAAATAGATAGATAGATGATAGATAGATAGATAGATAGATAGATAGATAGAGAGATATGAGATAGATAATAGATAGATAGATAGATATGAGATAGATAGATAGATAGATAGATAGATAGATAGATAGATAGATAGATATGAGATAGATATGAGATAGATAGATAGATGATAGATAGATAGATAGATAGATAATACATAGATATGAGCTAGATAGATAGATAGATAGATAGATAGGAGATAGATAGATAGATAGATGATAGATAGATAATAGATAGGAGATAGATAGATAGATAGATAGATATTTCGATTTCAGATAGATAATGAGGTAGATAAATATGAGATAGATACTGTACACATCTTTATGAGACATTCATACATACATTGCGCTGCAGAGAAAAATAAAAATATACAAATTTTCAACTGCTTTTTGAAAAGGTAAATTAAAGAGATTTAATTTATCTCTCTATCTATCTAATCCATCCATGCGCCCTTTTCTTTTTTCTTTTTACAAAAATTCCAGCTGCTGCTGCCAATAGTTATCAGATTAAGGGTCCATTCACACATCGGTGTGTGTTCTGCGGATCCACAAAACACGGACACCAGCAATGTGCGTTCCGCATTTTGCGGACCGCACATCGCCGGCACTAATAGAATATGCCCTATTCTTGTCCGCAATTGCGAACAAGAATAGGGCATGTTCTATTTTTTTTTTCAGGAACGGAAATGCGGACCCGGAAGTGCAGGTCCGCATTTCCGGATCGGGGCCGCACATAGAAATGAATGGGTCCGCAATTCCGTTTCCGCGAATTGCGGATGTGTGCATGGAGCTTCTCCCTACCATAAGCTGGACCTGTGATGTACACTACATTTTTGGAAGAAACTAACTATTTTCTGGCTGTTATTCTATATAATTGTAGGGGTACACCCAGCATGGACAACGCACGCCATGTACTATATCCCACCATACACTTGCCAGACTCTATAGCACTCTGACTCCCCCCCCATCAGATATACATTTGTGAAGTAAACATATCTTATTCCATAAACACATTTTTGGCCAGGCGCTGGAGGCGTGTGCTGTATATATGTCAAATTTTATTTATTTTTAGTTGTTTTTTTTTTTTTTGTATTTTTAACACTGTGGCTCCTTGCATTTTTTGGGTGACTGTTTTTAATTTTGTTTGCGAGCTATTAATACACGCTTTAACCTATAAATATTTTTTCAATAAATCCCCCATGTTTATTCACCCCCCCTCCTCCCGTCTCCACTTATAATTCAGCACAGACTTATTCTACAATTGTCAACCTGAACTTCACAGCATAAGAAATGAAACATCTGAGGGCTTGATCTTCACCCTTTTTGGCCAGCGCTAATCCAGCGTTGTCGCAGCGCGCACATCCTGCAGCGCACAACTAAATGAGCTATTATTTAATCATTTTAGTTAAACTTGTCATCTTGTCCTTTAAAAGGTTAATCAAAACACAAGGTGACGTAGGGTCACGCTTAGTTATGTGACCTATTTTGCTACACATACATTTTGCCCCCTGGGCAATAGCATAAGCATGCCCACTCTGTGAAACGGGTTGATGTCTGTAATCTATTACCCGACGTGCAGCATTCTGACTCCAAAGGAAATCTCTAGGCTGAGGACATGTAAACTTTTGAAAATTATTGGAGAAACTTGAGGGGGGAAACGTCCACAAATTAAAAAATTTAGAAAATTTGACTGAATGCGACACGAATTGCTATAGATCCAACGTGATCGAGATTGGCTGAATCTGCATCAAAATGCTCAAAAAAGAGGCCACAACGCAACCTAAAATTATTTTTTAAAAATACCATTCAATTAAAAAAAAAAAATTTTTTATTTTAAGAAAAAAAGATATATAATAAGATTTTTAGCTCTTAGCATTTTTAGGATTCGTATACACATTATGTAAAAGTTATATATTTTACTTAAAAAAATAATTAAAAATTAAAAAATTAAGTTATAAATCTTAGATTTTATTATGCATTTAATTAAATCAATTTTATATTGTTACCACTGGACAGGGCAGGGTGAAATTGGAATAAAAAAATTGGATGCACGAGACTTTGAATTTATTTTTTTTACATTTTGCAGTTAATTATGGTCCTTTGGTTTGTGGCAAAAAGGGACAAAACATGAAAAATACCCTGAAGTTTGAATAGGTGCAATAATAATAATTATTAGGGATCAGTGAATCGACTTCGGATGAAACATCCGAAGTCGATTCGCACAAAACTTTGTTCTAATGCTGTACGGAGCAGGAGCTCCGTACAGTATTAGAATGTATTGGCTCCAATGAGCTGAAGTTATTGCTTTGTGAAGTCTCGTTAGACTTTGTGCAATAACTTCAGAAATTAATTTGTACTGTAAAAAAACATTTCCCGAACTCGGGTTCGGTTCCAAGTGTTTTTTACAGTACAAATTAATTTATGAAGTTATTACCCGAAGTCTCGCGAGACTTCGTGAAGCAATAACTTCGGCTCATCGAAGCCAATACATTCTAATACTGTACGGAGCTCCTGCTCCGTACAGTATTAGAATGAAGTTTTATGCGAATCGACTTCGGATGTTTCATCTGAAGTCGATTTGCTCATCCCTAATAATCTTTATTTATAAAGCGCCAAAATATTCCGCAGCGCTTTACAATCAGGGGGTTCATGCACAAAAAAAAATTGACATTACATATCAACAAACAAGTCAACAATTAAAACAAAAGCTTTTTTTTTTTCTTTTATTTGAAAAAATTGTAATAAGGATCAGTTGCCATTCTGCCATCAATGTGGTCACATATACGTACCAATCGTCCAAACGTTTTATGTTTAATTAATTATTCCACGTTTCCAACTTTAGGTTCTCAAGCTGGAATTTAGACAAAAAATACAAAGTTTATAAAAACAAACAAACAAGTAAAATATGTTTTATTTTAAGATCTTGCCTTTTAAATGGACATTTACCCCAAAATATCAGAAGATATCATATAGCATTGGCATAAATCAATCCGACATTAGCTTGTATCCTAGCAGGCCAAATAATCTCTTTACTTTATTCTTTTGTTGTTTTTGTAAATATTATTATTTTCTAATTTTCAGTTTTTATTTTAATTCCTGTTCTAATCAGTTTAATTACAAATTAAGGAGATGGGGTTTCTCAATGTACTTCTTATCAGAGATGCTTTATCTCCACCTTGTGACAGAAAAGATTACTGAACCTTGCAATAAAAAAAATACACAAAATATATTTTTTTTTTATTAAAATTTTGCTCTAGAATAGAGCAAAAGACTACAAATAAATTCTGATGGAATGGGCATGAATTAATACCAAATGAACGCATTTACCCTTGGAAGACATCATTCTTTAAGAAATAATTGATAAAATTCCGGCCGTATATCAGTTATTACGGGGTGAAGCGCGTTATTATGGCTGGGACGTGTCATCATCAATTCCTCCAAGAGCTGAGGTTTTCTATGTAGATTTCAGATAAGTTACAGCTATTATGTGGAGGTAACATGTCAGCAGACCTCATGTATGTCTGGGAACCTTCATTTGGGCAGGTTAGGATTACCTGAAGGGTTCAGATTTCCAAGCAATCCCATTGTATACACCAGGAATAATTGGATATGAAGGATGCGTCACACGGCGGCGGGAGGAAACATCTAAAATGCAAAACCATGAAATAATGTATCCGTAATGTACATATAGGAGCTGAAATGTCACATCTGTAACTGGACTCCACTTCTTGGGTGCTGCATTTTTTCTTCTTATGATAGATAGATAGATAGATATGAGATAGATAGATAGATAGATAGATAATACATAGATATGAGCTAGATAGATAGATAGATAGATAGGAGATAGATAGATAGATAGATAATACATAGATAGATATGTATATAAGATAGATAGATATCCAAGAGGCAATAAAGGAGCAGGAGGCAGCACTACTTGGATAAGTACAGCCAATGGTCTTCAAAGGATTGCCCCCACCTCTCTTTTTGACAGTGCTGTTTTTGTTTTCTAGATAGATATGAGATAGATAGATAATAGATAGAAGATAGATAATAGATAGATCGAAAGATCTGAGATAGATGATAGATAGATAGATAATAGATAGATATGAGATAGATACAAAGATAGGTACAGTCCTGATCAAAAGTTTAAGACCACTTGAAAAATGGCAAAAAATCCTATTTTACATGGTTGGATCTTAACAAGGTTCCAAGTAGAGCTTCAACATGCAACAAGAAGAAATGGGAGTGAGACAAAACATTTTTTGAGCATTCAATTAATTGAAAATAACGATTAAACTGAAACAGGCTGTTTTTCAGCTGATCCAAATTTTAGGACCACATGCCTTTAAAAGGCCAAATCTGTGCAAAGATGTGGATTCATTGTCATTTTCTGTCAGGTAGTCACACGTTGTGATGGCAAAGGCAAAAAATCTCTCCCTTTTTGAACGTGGTCGGGTTGTTGACCTGCATAAGCAGGGTCTCTCACAGCGCGCCATCGCTGCTGAGGTGGGACGCAGTAAGACAGTCATTTGGAATTTCTTAAATGATCCTGAGGGTTATGGAACAAAAAAGTCAAGTGGAAGACCCCAAAAAATTTAATCAGCACATTGGCTGTCCGTCAAGACACTGGACGATCCTCGACCCAAATTAAGGCCCTTACTGGTGCTGACTGCAGCCCCATAACCATCAGACGGCATCTGAGACTGAAGGGCTTCAAAAACAAAAAACATCTTCAAAGACCTCGTCTCCTTGAACACCACAGAACTGCTCGTTTGGACTTTGCAAGAGAGCACCAAACATGGGACATTCAAAGGTGGAAGAAAGTTTTATTCTCTGATGAGAAAAAATGTAACCTTGATGGTCCTGATGGTTTCCAACGTTACTGGCATGACAAGCAGATCCCACCTGAGATGTTTTCTACGCGCCACAGTGGAGGGGGCGCCATAATGGTCTGGGGTGCTTTTTCCTTCAGTGGAACAATGGAGCTTCAGGAAGTGCAGGGGCGTCAAATGGCTGCTGGCTATGTCCAGATGTTGCAGAGAGCGTTCCTCATGACTGAGGGCCCTCGTCTGTGTGGTAACGACTGGGTTTTTCAACAGGACAACGCTACAGTACACAATGCCCGCAGGACAAGGGACTTCTTCCAGGAGAATAACATCACTCTTTTGGCCCATCCTGCGTGTTCCCCTGATCTAAATCCAATAGAGAACCTTTGGGGCTGGGTGGCAAGGGAAGTTTACAAAAATGGACAACAGTTCCAGACAGTAGATGGCCTTCGTGCGGCCATCTTCACCACTTGGAGAAATGTTCCCACTCACCTCATGGAAACGCTTGCATCCAGCATGCCGAAACGAATTTTGGAAGTGATAAACAAGAACGGCGGAGCTACTCATTACTGAGTTCATGTTTGGAAGTTGGATTTCTGTTTTGGGGGGGTTTAGTTTTTTTTTGGAGGTGTGGTCCTAAACTTTTGATCAGCTGAAAAACAGCCTGTTTCAGTTTATTTGTTGTTTTCATTAAATTGAATGCTCAAAAAATGTTTTGTCTCACTCCCATTTCTTCTGGTTGCAAGTTGAAGCTCTACTTGGAACCTTGTTAAGATCCAGCCATGCTAAATAGGATTTTTTTGCCATTTTTCAAGTGGTCCTAAACTTTTGATCAGGACTGTAGTAGATAGATAGAAGATAGATAGATATGAGATAGATAGATAGATAGATAGATAGATAGATAGATAGATAGATAGATAGATAGAAAGATACATAGATAGATTTAGTTTGTGGCTGAGACAGGTTCTCGGCAGACACTAGACGGCACAGAGGATTTGCCATAGTTGATATACTAGACATCTCTCAGTGATATTTTCTTGTGTCTGATCTGCCGGCAGCATGTGATACAGCAGGAGATGCTGAACAGACTGATATAACATGTTATGGGAAAAATTTAATGTAACTTGTATTTTGCTAATTTAAGTCACCCCTCATCTCTGCATAAGTGTGTATACAGAGATAAGTGTCAATCACTGATTAGGACCGCCCACTGGACTCCTAACCCTAGAAATAGCAGTGATTTGAATAAAAAAATACAGAATCTTTCCCCACAAAACTATATATCAATCTGCTCAGCTCCCCCTGCTCTATAACAGGCTGCACTGCAGGTTCATGGTGACAGGTTCCCTTTAGGTTTGGTCAGAGTCATGACTGATGCATATATTATATGTCAGCTATGCTATAACGTCTCTTCGATAAAACACATACACGAAGTGTGTGACTAATGGAAAATGGAAATTTCTGGATAGGGTGGGAATGCTTTATTTTGCATTATTCCCCCGTTTGGTTACCCTGACATTTTCTACATATTCCTTGCAGATTGCGATCATGAGGCGCTGACATGAAATGCGTTTGTGTTCCAGTCAATGTGTCTTCACATTCGTGGCTGGGTCGGTTCCTCTCTGCATGAGTATGAGATTTCCCCAGATTACTCACCCTCCATGACTCCAGTTATGTCACAATAAATAACCAGCTAGAAAACCTGACAGCTCCACACGACAAAGGAGTCCGAATGTTTAAAGTCACACTCCGGCCAAGACGGAACATCCACCCAACTCCATGAGCGCTTTACTTTAAGGCTGGAAACACACACGCTGTTTTTGATGCAGTTTCTTCATACAAATCCAGATCTAGATGTAAACCCCGCCCACAAGTACAGACCACGCCCCCATAATGAGCCAATGAGCCTCCATTGTAGAAATCCCTTTAACTGTGCCCCAATAAACATTACTGTCCCCAAATGCCGATATGATATCTCTGTGTTACCTGTCGTATGCTGGCGCCTCTTCTCTGTCTGGTTCAGTTCCTTCTCCAGTGAGTCGGGTGGTTGCGGCACCGCTGCGTGCAGTAATGGCGTCACCCCGCTGGGCTGTCTGAGCCGCCTGATTCAGGGGTTGTGCCTACTCTGCATCAACTCTGCTATTCAACACTGCTACTGTAATGACCCAGAGTGCCATTACCACTCCGTTTGGCACCTTGCTACTATTTCCTATGTGCTAATACCTGTCATATAAAGTATTTTATATCACCTCCGAATAATGTGCATATTTATTCCATGTAACTGTTATGTTTCATGTAATGTGCCTGGTTACCACAAGGTGGAAGCAACACTTGGCGGTGCTAGTTGCAGAGAATGGACTGGATTGTCCATTCTCTCTCTCACTCTAGAGGAATGAGAGGAGGAGTTTAGTTAGTGTTAGTTAGTTCTAGGGAGAGGTTGTGCTGCCCAGCAGAGCACTGTCTGCAAAATGACTTTACATGGCTGCATGTCCCCTCCTGAGCTTGCATTGCCTTAATCCAAGCTAAAGCTAAAGCTTGAGGTACTCAGAACCAGGACAAGAATTTCCTAGGATTGCCTACAGTATGAGACAGACTCCTAGTGCTAACATAGCTGAGCTGAGAGAGCTACACTAAGGATACAGCAGAGAAAGTATTTGCCTGCCATTTGCCTTCTGAAACCTATTGGAAACCAAGATAAAGTCTGGAAACTGTATGGATTACCGTTTATGCCAAGTAAAAGCAAATGTTCAAATGTTTACCAAGGCTGGGCTCTACTTTGTTCTACACCATCTAAGTTCTTCATCCCCTTTTTGAACTGCTTTGGACGACCAGGTCTGGGATCCACCCGTATTCAGGTAGGAGCACCGTGACAAAAGTGCTACACAACATCTCCAGGGATATTGTGGCCTATTTACCACCACTCTGGCCTTCCTACACTGGGTACCAACACTACCATCTACAAAGGGGACTCCATGTTCCCGTTGCTCAACTGCAACTGGCGTTACGTTTACTTGCTCTATAAGAGGGACATATTTCGTAGAAACCTCCTAAGGGGCAAGGGATCCCCCAGATTTCAGCTGTTGCACTACCTCACTCAGCTATTCCGCTCTCCAGTATGCTGTACTAAATTTGCTATACCATTCAGCTGTTCCATGCAATAATGGGTTCACATCCCAATTCTCTGGCTGCCTGCTCTGCATCAACTCTGTTGTTCAACACTACCACCTTACTCGACTATTCCAGTGTCCAGTAAACTGTACCACTCCACTACCTCACTCAGCTATTCTGGTCTCCATTACACTGTACTAAATTTGCTATGCAGCTCAGCCATTTCATTATTCAGTATACTGTACCAATTTCGTTATACCACTCAGCTATTCCAGTCTCCATTACACTGTACCACTCCGCTACTTCAATATGCTATACCAAGTTTGCTGCATCAGTCAGCTATTCTGATCTTCAGTATGATAAAGCAACTCTGCTACATCACTCAGCTATTCCAGTCTCCAGTACACTGTACCAAGCCAACTACATCACCCAGCTTTTCCCGTCTCCAGTACACTGTACCCAGCTCAGCTACACCAGCTCTGCTAGTCCTGTTCTGCTACACCAGCGCCACCTGTACGTGTGGCTCAACATCTGGTCTTCCATACGAGCTGCCCGGTACACCCACCTCACCAGGTGAGAATATAACACCTTGACAAAGGGGTCCCTTGGACCGAAACGTGTTGCTCTTAACGACACGGTTGCTGTTTCAGTTAACTGATCATTTCTTTGAAGAAGCGCACCTTGTGGATGTTCATTTTCTGAATCAACACTTATCCCAAATAATCATGGCCAAGAAAGACTGAAATGATGTGTCTATCTGCCTGCTGCTGCTGCCACCACTAGGGGGAGCTCACTGCATACAGATGTATACAGCTGCACTAAAGACAGTGGAAGCAATATAGACACATATGGCACTAGCTCCTCCTAGATGCCGCTGCAAGCATCCTTTGTAGAAGACGTGCCTGTTCCGCCAGGCGCCTGGAAAATCGGGTTTGCCATATTTCGAGAATGTCCCTCACAATCCAGGAGTGACAGCAACTAAGATTTGTTCCCTGCACAGTGGGTGTCAGGGGTGAGGTAGTGAAGCCCCTTCCCACAATCATAAATGATGGACCGCCCACTGTTCGTAAAGTGATAAGACATCTCTTTTTACAATGGGACTACTCGTTTAAAGGGAGTCTGCCAGCAGATTTGACCATGCTAAACTGCTGACAGCACTAGCCAGGGAGAGTAATACAATCATCCTTTTTGGAGTGCTTATTATCAGGAGTAGTGTGAATATCCAGTTTTATTCTGCCAGATTCTGCTCATGCAAGTGCTCAGGGCGGGGCTCCACTGTGAAGTGTTCTTAGCATTCAATTGTTTCATAACCCCTCCCCCTGTGAGTGACAGCTGCAGCATCCAACTAGGAGACCGCTACAGCTGTCACTCACAGGGGAGGGGCTATGAAGCAGCTCAGTGCAAAGAGTATGACTCAGTGATGCGCCACCTCCTGGGCACTTGCAGGAGCAGAATCTGGCACAATGAAATCTCATACTCTCACTACCCCTGATGAGAAAAGCTCTACAGAGGTATGTTTGTCCTGCACTCCCCTAGCTAGTGCTATCAGCAGTTTACCATGGTCAAAACTGCTGACAGGTTTCCATTAAGCTATTATATTGAGAAAAATGCATAACTAACAATTCCCTAATATACTCTCACTATCCTGCTGTGGGCTATTTATAAATGAGGGCTTTGGGAGATGATCAGACCTGTAATAACGCATGTCCCCCAGCTTTCCCAGGAATGGAAATATCTATTGGACAGAAAAGGGTTTGGGGGATTTTCAGGGTGATGGTCTCGTAACAGTCGGCTGCACCTCCTCACTCCCGTGACCAGATAGCAATCACAGCACGGTATCTTTATTGTGTAATTTGTAGGACAGATAACGGGCCGGCGTCCATGTTGCTTTCATTAGCACCATCCTCCTCCCGGCATCTGCTGCCCAGAGGCTGGTCCTGCCAGATGGGAGTTATTACACTAAATACTGCATTAAACGCGGCCCTGTTGGTGGTGCCGTTTATTGGCGTCACCGGGGCGGGATTGGATTCCGGCCAATAGACAATTTTATTTTATTTTCGCTTCCATAAAGTTTCATAGGAGCAGAATATTTTTATTTGGAATAAGCAGCGCTATTAATATGTTTCTGTTTTCCTGTTCCCCGACCCCTTAACATTATAAGCAGGGTCCTTGTTTGGCCCGGTAGGGAGCGCCCCTCACCCGCACGCCGGCGGTGGTCGCTTTATGACGGGTATATTTATGAAAATTTAATTTAAAGTAAAGTTTCACCTCCAGAGCCACATAAACCTGCGTGTTAAAGGGGGGTGCCGAAAATATGGAAACCATACTGGTCTATTTTTAAGAATAGATGCCACCCTGAAACGGTGCCAGCGGATTGACCCCCGTACACAGTAATGAGATTCAGATTGCTGCCTTAGTCTTTTATCGAAATACCCTTACTAGGGTCTTATCCAGCCCCCCTGACACCTAGTACTTAGAGCAGACCCCCAACGTCACCAGAAGAATCTACCTCAAACGCCAGTGCCAGAAGGGTATCCCCATAAACACGGCCAGCAGAGCACCCCCCGTAACCAATACTGGGGGAAGAGTATCATATAAATAATGGCAGAAATAAATAATACTGCCAACAGAACGCCAGATGATGAAAAGGCAAAATACTGACAGCCACTAGGGGGAGCTCACCGTATACATTTATATAGACTCCATTAAAGAGGTTTTCCAGGAATCAGCGGGTCCGCTTTGTAGAGTCCAGCGGGTCCGCTTTGTGATGACTTACTTTGTCATGTAGCGCATTTCTTTGTAAGTAGTGGGTTCCATTATTGTTCCCCTCAGATACCGCGTTCATACATGATCGCGGCATCTGATAGCAATAATCCGGTGTTAAAATAAGAAAAAAAAAAATATGGAACTCGGAAGTCCGATAGCAGGGATGGACAACCTGAGGCTCTCCAGCTGTTGCAAAACTACAACTCCCAGCATGCCCAGACTGCCTACAGCTATCAGCCTACAGCAGAGCATGGTGGGAGTTGTAGTTTTTACAACAGCTGGAGAACCACAGGTTGGCCAGCCCTGTCCTATAGAAATTAAAGGTCCATTCACACGTCCGCAAGTGTTTCGTCGTCTGCAAATTGCGGATCCGCAAAACACGGACACAGGCCATGTGATAGAAATGCCTATTCTTGTTTACAAGAGTAGGACTTGCTCTATCTTTTTTGCGGGGCCGTGGAACGAAACTACGGATGTGGACAACACACGGTGTGCTGTCCGCATCTTTTGCAGCCCCATTGAAATGAATGGGTCCGCACCCATTCTGCAAAATTGCAGAGCGGACGCAGACCAATTCATACGGACGTGAATGGACCCTAATAGAGAACGCACTGCGTATGCATTGGCTGTAACGCCCCAGAGGTGCATTACCACTTCTGCAACCTGCTACTGTCTTCTATGGTTAACCACGTGTCATCCTATGTATTAATTTCCAGATCCTGCAAAATGTGTATTTGTATTTCTGATTATGTAACTGTTCAAGTGTAATATGCCTGGTCCACCCGCAGGTGGCAGCATAAATGGCAGAGCTATTTTACCTAGAATGGAACCCTTCTTTCCATTCTAGCTCTTAGAGAGGGAGGGACTAGTTAGTGAGGAGTTTGTTGAGAGTACCCCCTGCTAGGGGAAGGAAGCAGGAGCCCGTCCCTGCAGGACGAGCTCTGCCTGGGCCAGCTTGAGCACCTTTAGCTCAGCTGGATCTGGAGGCAGAAGCCTGAAGCCTCTGAAACCAGGAGTAAAGTGTTCCCTGGACAAAGCTAGAGACAGACCAGATTACATACAGACCAGATTACAAAGAGAAGTTGCAGCCTACAGAGTAGGCTGAGTTCTATAGCCAGCCTGTTAGCACAGCAGAGCCAGAGTGAAACAGACGTAGCAGAGAGGAGTTTGCCTGCCACAGTTAATGCCAACGCCTGCTGGAAACCAAGACGAAGTCTGTAAACTGTTTGGAGAAACGTTTATGCAAAGTAAAGCTACTGTTCAACTTCATGACAAGGTCTGGACTCAATTTATTTCATCATCTCCTTCATCAACTATCCTTTTTCTGCATTGGAGCCAACGCCTGGGGTTACAGCGTGTCCAGGTAGGAGCACAGTGTCACGTGCAACAATATTAAGGGACATTTAGGCCACCCTACACCACTCTGGCATTCCTACACCTGGGTACCATCCACTACATAACTTAAAGGGGCCCTGTGCCCTCGTTGCTTCACTGCAACTGGCATCACGACAAAACAAGCAATTGTCTTTCCCTCTTAAAGGGACCCCTGGCGGTGGCGTAACGCTGCACGGCCACCTCTTCATATACTTCGATGGGACTGCCGGGAATAGCTGAGCTAGGGCTTGGCTATTTTTGGAACTCCTATAGAAATGAATGGAGGACGTCTGGATATGCGCAGTGCGCTCTTCTACCCTTTGGGAGCTTTATTCTAGAGATAGGTGCAGGTCCTAGAGGTGGGACCTGCACCTATCTGACATAGGGGGCATATCCTAGCGATATGCCATCAATGTCTGAGGTGAGACTGCCCCTTTAATTACACACTAGGAGAAGTATATAATGACACGGTGGACGGGCAAGAATGATTCTGTCTCTGGCGCATGCGCAGACGAGGTGGATTCAGGAGTTTGCACATGTGCCAGTTCTGGTCCCATCCACAGTGGAAGTAACGTTCCTTCCATAGCCCAGGCTGGAGACCTGGTAAAGTATGTGACGTCAGCGGAAGCTGGATTTTCAGAAGAGGAGGCCGCTCCACACAACTTCGAAATGGTAAGTATATTACATATTTCCCCTACAGGGTGTATTAAGGTGGCTTTGAGGGGCCACTGGGACCCAGAAAACCCCTTTAAATTCAATGGGAGAAATAGAAATACATATGTGGCTGTATCCCTGTAGGTGGCGCTCTGCTGGAACCTTTTGAAGGAGACTCTTCTGCACAGGAGTCTGGACCCTGGGAATGTATGGAATGACCCAGGGTCGGACTGGCCCACCAGAGGATCCTCCAGTGGGCCCAAGTTCTGACAATAAGGGACCCCTAATAAAACAGGGCCCTTAAGGTCCTATATACTGTGGGGTTTCGCTCTGGTAGATAGGGTAAGCGTGCGCAGTACAGAGTCAAAATACAAGTTCCTAACTCAAAATGTCAGTGTTTATTCACAATTGCACAAAACTGTAACTTTACAGTCTTGGTGTTAATTCACACACAATGGAAAGTTCATATAATACAAGTCACCTTGCTGGCAGTTCTGTCTCCAGTAGTCCACAGCAGGCTTTAGGGGGCCTGTTTCCCCAGCGTGCGGCTCTAGGCCCTTCAGCACGGCACAAAGCCTCAGATCCCAAAAAACAGGGACTCCTCTGCTGAGCCCAGCTGCCTATTTAAGGACAGCCAGGTGTTGCCAAAACCCGGAACGACACTTAAACTCCGGTCCGGTATTTGACCTCACCTGGCTGGAAATCAGCCCAGCGGCACATGCTGGGAGGAAAATACCTGCCTTGCCAGACACAACCCCTCACTGTGTCACAATACTCAGAGGGTGGGCCCTCAGAATCATCAACTCTGGTGGGCCCAAGGGACTTCAGTCCGACCCTGGAGCGAACGACCTCATATATAATTAACATTAAAGGAGTTTCCAGTTTGTTTGTTTTTTATCTGGAAGAGAGCAGGGACTGTAAAATTTATGTACAACACTACTCCTGAAACGCCAAAAAGTCACCATTGCTCACTGATCCAGTGCCGTTCATACACATGTGACCTCTGAGGTCAGTGACTGGCTGCAGTGCTCCTTGGTCACAAGTGCATGAATGGCAGTGGATTGGCGAGTAATGATTTTATTTAACCCATTCTTCCCCATATATAATAAAAATTTAATCCCGCTGGACAACCCCTTTAGGCCTCATGCACACGACCGTATTTTTTCACGGTCCGCAAAACTGGGTTCCGTTGGTCCGTGATCCGTGACCGTTTTTTTCGTCCGTGGGTCTTCCTTGATTTTTGGAGGATCCACGGACATGAAAAAAAAGTCGTTTTGGTGTCCGCCTGGCCGTGCGGAGCCAAACTGATCCGCACTGGCCACCAATGAAATTAAAACTGGGGAGGGAGGGGGGTCTGCCCCCTGCTGCCTGGCAGCCCCTGATCTCTTATAGGGGGCTATGATATGCACAAATAACCCCTTCAGGTGCAGCACCTGAGGGGTTAATTGTGCGGATCACAGCCCCCTGTAAGAGATCAGGTGCTGCCAGGCAGCAGGGGGCAGTCATGTACACAGTTCTCAGTATATTCTAACTAGAAGCGTCCCCATCACTATGGGAACACCTCTGTGTTAGAATATACTGTCGGATTTGAGTTTTCACGAAGTGAAAACTCAGCTCTGAAAAAGCTTTCATACAGACGGATCTTCGGATCCGTCTGTATGAAAGTAACCTACGGCCACGGATCAAGGACGCGGATGCCAATCTTGTGTGCATCTGTGTTCTTTCACGGACCCATTGACTTGAATGGGTCCGTGAACCGTTGTCCGTCAAAAAAATAGGACAGGTCCTATTTTTTTGACGGACAGGAAACACGGATCACGGATGCGGCTGCAAAACGGTGCATTTTCCGATTTTTCCACGGACCCATTGAAAGTCAATGGGTCCGCGAAAAAAAATGGAAAACGGCACAACGGCCACGGATGCACACAACGGTCGTGTGCATGAGGCCTAATAAAAAAGTTCATGACCTGGTTGTTGGAGCGGCAGCAATTGTTTTTTTTTTTGGAGAGGGGGGCACTTCTCTATATAAGCATCAGTAGCAGAGTTCATGGTAGGGGGTTCCCCGCATGAAGTCTGTTTGGTGTTGGGTATATAGAGGACATTGTGCCCTAGGCAGACCCCCCCCCCCCACACATATTAGTGGAACCTAAACAATACGCATGCACACTGTCCTCAAAACTAATATAATTATCATCAGTATATAAATATATAAGATATATAGCGCCAATACAGAGGGGCGCATTATATGTACTAAAGAGGGGGCCATTGTATATACTATACAGGGGGCACTGCAACGGGGCTTTATAAAATACTGGGGCCACTATAGGAGGCACTATAACTTACTAGCACAAGGGGCTTTAAAGGGGGGCACTATAGGGGGCTTTATTTCTACTAGGGGCCCTATGGGGCAATTATTAATATGAGGGGTATTATTATTAAGCACAATATGGGGGGCATTACCAATAAGGGGGTTGCTTTTGGGGGTACTATTAATATTCGGGGCAGTATAAGAGCACTATTATTATGGGGGGGGGACTATCTTTATGGCAGTATAATTTGTACAGTATTTGGGGGCCTTGGGGAGCACAGGGGCCACAGTATTGGGGGTGGCAGCAGGAGGACAATGTTGGGGCACAAGAAGGGGAAGGATGATAGAAAATCAAGGAACCTAAGATGTCGGTGTGCCGAATTCTGTAGACACAGCAAGAACCTTATATATATATCTTACATAAATTGTACTTTATATTTGTGCGGGTAGAGAGGGGCCCGATACTGAGTTTTGCTATGGGGCCCCATGATTTCAATGTACGCCCCTGCTTGGTGCCTTATTTACGGAACCAAGCTATTATCTATGGGTACAACCTTCTCAAGAAAGCATAGATATGTCTTGGGGTCCTACCTCACCCCGTCTGATCTCCAGCCCCAAACCTCCCCGTTGCGCCCCTGTAATGCGCCTGTAGCTCCGCACTGCCCTCTGCTGGACGAGAGGGCGGTTTACAGCGATCCTCCAATACGTCCTTAGCTCCGCACTGCCCTCTGCTGCAGGGGAGAGGGTTTTACAGCGCTCCTGTAAGGCGTCCATAGCTCCGCACTGCCCCTGCTGGAAGAGAGAGGGTTTTACAGCGCTCCTGTAATGCGTCTGTAGCTCCGTACTGCCCTCTGCTGGACGAGAGGGCGGTTACAGCGATCCTTCAATACGTCTGTAGCTCTGCACTGCCCTCTGCTGGACGAGAGGGCGGTTACAGCGATCCTCCAATACGTCTGTAGCTCTGCACTGCCCTCTGCTGGACGAGAGGGCGGTTACAGCGCTCCTTCAATACGTCTGTAGCTCCGCACTGCCCCCTGCTGGAGGAGAGAGGGTTTTACAGCGCCCCTGTAATGCGTCTGTAGCTCCGCACTGTCCTCTGCTCGAGGAGAGAGGGTTTTACAGCGCTCCTGTCGTCCATAGTTCCGCACTGCCCCCTGCTGGAGAAGAGAGGGTTTTACAGCGCCCTGGTAATGCGTCTGTAGCTCCGCACTGCCCTCTGCTGGAAGAGAGAGGGTTTTACAGATGCCCCTGTAATGCGTCAGTAGCTCCTGCACTGCCCCCTGCTGGAAGAGAGAGCGTTTTGCAACGCTCTAATCTGACGCGTATGTAGGACACGGTGTTTTACAGAACGGGTTGGTCTCTCCACTGCCATCTGGTGGGCACAGCTGATCATTGCAGCAGTCGTGCTGCTCCGCTCGTATAGAAGGCTCAGCTACGCCCTCCATTCCGGGGACGGGTTGTGTCGTAACATCCGCTTCCGGTTTAGGATTCCAGGCGCAGAAGACTAGTGCTGCTGGTGAGAGTTGTAGTACTGTCTGATTTGTTTGCTGCGTGTGGATATTTTGTATCTGCCAGCACTAGACATCCTGTGTGCTAGAGAATGCATGGCTAATGACTATAGATGTAGCAGAGCTGAGTTGTTCTTTTTTCCCGCTGTGCACTGAGTGTCAGCTCTGCTACATCTGTACTGTGTTGTTATATTGTGTGCTCTCATGCACTAGAGAATGGCTATAGATGTAGCAAAGCTGAGTAGGTCTTTGCTTCTGCTGGGTCCGGAGAGTCATTTTATTAAACACATCAGCTCTGCTACATCTGTACTGTGTCCTTTTATTGTGTATTATTGCACTATAGCTGCAGCGTGTGACTTTCCAGCCCTTGGTGGACTATAAGTCACAGCATTGCTTTGTCACTGGTTGTGAAAGTGTACTATTACTCTGTATGGGGCGTTCTTTGCCTCCGTCTTGAGATGTTGATAAGAACGTTGCGCTGTATCTGTCCATTAAAACGTCGCCTTAATGTCTTAGGTGTCAGCAGCAATGTCTGGTCGGTTGTCAGGAGCCTCTTCTGTGTGGCACTGACACTGCTGGGTCCACGTGGCAGCCTGGAGCGGCGCAGTGGTCACCCAGCCGCCGTAGTGTCTGTTGCCGGGCAACTGCTTGCCTAGAATTCCCATAAAATTAGTTACAGGGTCTAGTGGCTGCACTGACATGCTGGGAGTTGTAGTTTCACAGATCGTGGCAGACTACACCGGGGGGGGGGGCCTGATACGGTAATGGATGTGTCGCCATACTATAGGGTGTATGCCGAAATACTTGGACTTGGGTCACCTTGTATCTTGTCCCGTCAGGTGGTGGCTGTTGATCTCCCAGCATGCCTTTCCTCCACGGCTTCCGGAGGATAATCTTTGAATACCAACCTCTGGTAGATGAGATCCTGGGAGCGGTGGGCATTCATGACCCGGAGCAAACGGAGGTGCCGCCGAGCACCGGCAGGTGAGAAGGTTTGGCTTTATTATTTCAAGATCTCTGCTTGCTGAAACCCTCTGCAGCCTAAGTCTTCGTTCACACCCACGTAGGAGGATCCTTGGCAGATTCTGTTAAAAATTCTAGACAAAATAGCGTAGGACCCTGGCGTCCGTCACGTGATGGATCCGGTCTTCCATATCACAGCTGAGGGTTTGTCCCAATTATATGCAGCCTGTGACTAGATTGGATCTACAATGATACATTGTAACACGTGATCAGGACACTGGATACATTGTATCATGTAAGGGCTCTTTCACACTTGCGTTGTTGTGTTCCGGCATAGAGTTCCGTCGTCGGGGCTCTATGCCGGAAGGATCCTGATCAGGATTATCCCCATGCATTCTGAATGGAGAGAAATCCGTTCAGGATGCATCAGGATGTCTTCAGTTCCGGAATGGAACGTTTTCTGGCCGGAGAAAATACCGCAGCATGCTGCGCTTTTTGCTCCGGTCAAAAATCCTGAACACTTGCAGCATCGACGGATCCGGAATTAATGCCCATTGAAAGGCATTAATCCACATCTGGCCTTAAGCTAAACGTCGTTTCAGCGAATTACCGGATCCGACGTTTAGCTTTTTCTGAATGGTTACCATGGCTGCAAGGACGCTAAAGTCCTGTTTGCCATGGTAAAGTGTAGTGGGGAGTGGGGGAGCAGTGTACTTACCGTCCGTGCGGCTCCCCGGGCGCTCCAGAGTGACGTCAGGGCGCCCCATGCGCATGGGGCGCCCTGACGTCATTCTGGAGCGCCCCGGGAGCAGCATGGACTGTAAGTATACTGCTCCCCCGCTCCCCACTACTACTATGGCAACCAGGACTTTAATAGCGTCCTGGCTGCCATAGTAACACTGAACGCATTTTGAAGACGGATCCGTCTTCAAATGCTTTCAGTTCACTTGCGGTGTTACGGATCCGGCGGGCACCTCCGGCAAATGGAGTACACGACGGATCCGGACAACGCAAGTGTGAAAGAGGCCTAAACAAGAATGATCCCGTTCACTGACAGCAAGCAGAGATCTGGGGATACGTGTGACATGGGGTGGAGGGGACACATATTTGCGGTGCACTTCACGCTTCCTGTTCTGTTTGCCCGCAAGCTACCTGGCCGATGACGGTGAGAAGTTTCTTGCTTTGAATGAACTTCTGGAGAGACATTCGCAGTCGGCGTTCTACCGCGAGGGGATCAGCTACTCCCTCCTGAAGGTGGCAGAGCTGGGGCTGGTCGCGGCTGCCGAGATCCTCCTCCAGTACGGCGCCGACCTCAGCTTCGAGGGTAAATACTTTAGTGTACTTTTAATCCAGGCCTTTCTTCGATCTGTCTCTGGGAAAGCTGGGTGACGTGTAAGATGGCTGCCAGGGGGCATGGCACCCAGCTTTCCCAGGAGATGTATCGCCATGTAATAACCTGGGTGATAGCCGGTGCAGCCCCCCCATGGTAGGTCATCAATATGTGATCGTGGGGGTAACTGCCGATCAGCTGTTTGAAGAAGCCACAGCGCTCCCTCCGTTTTCTTCCTCGACCAGTGATGTCACGTTCATCAGTCACATGATCAGATCAGTCCTATTCAAGTGAATGGTCCTGCGCTGCAATACCAAGCACAGCCACTATACCATGTATGGCGCTGTGCTTGATATCCTGCGAGTAGGCTGCGGCACTCCGGGGTGTCACCTTCCCCCACCAATCGGATATTGATGACCTGTCCTGAGGATTATACTCCTAGAAAACCCCTTTAAGAAATGGCAGAAATTTTACTTCGATCTTGGCTCATATTCTGCATTATTCCACATTGCTGGATTCCATGGTTGATATTTTTTTTTTTATGCGCAAATCTACTGTGCGAGCGTACTCTTAAAGAGCACCCGTCACCTCTACTGACATGTGTCTGTTTTACTGACTTACCTGTGTAATAAAAATAATCTGACGCTGGCAGCACTGAATGGATAGAATCAGAATCTTACCCCCCCCCTCCAAATGGTAAGAGTCTGATTCTATCCATTTAGTGCTGCCAGTGTCAGATTATGCAGGGACACACCCCCAACTGGTAACACCCATCTGAGCCTTCAATGCAAACTGCTAGTAATTCCTTCGTAACTTCTAGTAGGAATAATAAAGGAATAGCACATCGTAATCATAGGAATAGATGCTGCAGAATTGTTATTACGTGGGGGATGCAAGTAGTTACTACAACAGACGGGTTCCCCAATATTTTTTAAGGCAGGGTTTATTCTAAAATAGAAAAAAAAAAACACCTTCTCTCACCTTTAAAATGTCCATGTTGCTCTGATCCCTCCCTAGTAGTGTTAAGCGAACTTGTGTTTTAAGTTCGGCGTCTAAAGTTCGGGTTATCGAAGAATCGAGTTATGGATTCCGCTACCACGAACCATAACAGAATTTAGAATCCATAACGCGATTCTTCGATAACCCGAACTTTAGACGCTGAACTTAAAACACAAGTTCGCTCAACACTACTCCCTAGTTTTAAAAAGTATTGGAGAACCCCTTTTAAGAACCCAGAAAACCCCCTTAAAGGGTTTGAACAATCCCTGTGTGTTTGGAGGCTCCGCCATCCTGATCACAGGGCGTCCTAATACTTGGACCTTCAGCGATCGTCTCTAATCTGAGGCCAGTGCTCAGTTCTCCTGCAGCTCCCCCACAGGATAAATGAAGCATTACACCCACAGTGGGGTCCTCCACAGCGTCTTGTTGATGCTCTCGACTCTAGATAATAAATGAGGGCCCCGAATGGTCGACCCACCTTCTATTAGCTCAAATTTCTAAAAGTGGCAGTACAGATGTTGACGCCAGTGAACCGGATGTTGTGTCTTCCCAGATCCTGTGACGTACTACACGCCCCTTCACATCGCAGTCCTCCGGAACCAGCCCGACATGGTGGAGCTACTGGTTCAGAGTGGAGCGGATATTAACAAGAGGGACAGGGTGAGCTGCATCACCCCCTGTGCCATGTGCCCATTGGTATACTTGGCACACCCCCATGCTATACATCTATGACATAGCCACCAGATTCCCAGGCCTTAATAATCCAGTGTAGATGTAATATCTCTGCTTGCTGTCTGTACCTCACTGTGAATTCTTTCTCTCAGATTCATGAGAGCAGTCCCCTGGACCTGGCCAGCGAGGAGCCTGAGCGGCTGCCCTGTTTGCAGCGACTTCTCGACCTCGAAGCGGATGTGAACGCAGCAGATAAAAACGGTCAGTGACGGGTAGGGGCGACGAGGCGCTCAGTTGGCAGAAGGGTCGGGTCTTCTCTTCAGCAACGAACCTCAGCGTTTAGAATTTTAGGGCGATTTCCCATTTGTGGACAATTCCTTTAAATCTGTCCATGTGTTTAATACTGGCACCTCATTCTTGGCAGGTAAGACGGCTCTGCTACACGCCCTGGCCAGCAGTGACGGAGTCCAGATCCACAACACTGAAAATATCCGGTTGCTTCTGGAAGGAGGTAAGTGACCCCCCCAAAATAAAATAAAAAATTGCAAGGGTCAAGAGGGCGGATGCAACCAATTCACGGAACGAAGGCTGTGTCCTAGAATGACCGCTTTTGACACTTTTTTTGGGGGGGATTTTTATAGCCATACATAAGTTTCCATCATGTGCTGCTCACCGGGGAGCAGAGCTTGTTACATACATCATGATCAGGGCAGGTCTTAAAGGGGTTGTCCGAGATTTTTATATTGATGGACTCCTACCGATCTGAGGATAGGACAAGTCCGCTTCCTTGCTTCAAGTCAAGGTAAGTGCGCCCCCCCTAACCGTCCCCTCTTTTGTTAGCTTGACAGCCTGCAGTGTGGCCGGGATCGCATATGTCTCGTGCATGCGCGGTGCGGTAAGGCGCGATTCTGTCTCCGGCTGCCGCTGTTAGCTGGGTTTCAGCGGCACACTGCGCATGCGCGAGACTTGTGCCATACCTGCTGCGCTGCAGGCTGTCAATCTAACAAGAGGGGGCGTGCTTACCTAGACTTGAAGCAAGGAACCCTCATTTGCATGCGGCGATCATGCGCCTCAGACATCTTGCACAAGAACACCATTAGAAGCCGGATGTTAACGGCTTTGAGGTACTGCTGGCGGTTTATGATTTATGACGACCGGTTCCCTTTAAAGGCTAAAATGAGCCCCGTTTATTTAGAGTTAGAGGAGCGTTACTGAAACCGTATTTCCCTGCAATCTGTCAGGGCGGCCATTGACTTTCTTTCTTTAAGAAGTCTCCCCGCACCGTACTGTAAGACTATTCTGAATGAAGAGGGGGGGGGGGGGGTCCTTATCATCAAATGTCTTTTGTGCTGGAGGACCCAACCAGTGTATGGAGCTCACTAGGAACTGTGCAATACTTCATTTCTCCAGCGGTGGCACTGCAGGGAAATTGAACACTTGCTGCCACCGCTGATCGCTACTGATCACTGGAGGTCTATGCTGCAAGTCAAAATGTGGTGAGGGGATTGTGATCATAGTGCTGGTCCTGAGCTACGACTTACCTCCACTTTTCTCTCCTAGGTGCCGACGTAAAGGCCATGACCAAAGACTGCGACACCGTATTTTCAAGCATCATCTTCCTACTGGGAGAGATTGTTGGATCCGATAAAGAGGAGGCAAAGCTGATTAACCATTTCTGCTTCCGGGTCAGCCAGCTGCTGATGGCCCACGGCGCAGACCCCAGCGAGTGCCCGTCGCACGAGTCCCTCACTCACACGTGTCTCAAAAGCTTCAAGCTCCACTTTCCTCTCCTGCGTTTCCTTCTGGAATCGGGCGCCTCGTACAACTGTTCCCAGCACGGCCCCTCCTGCTGGTCCGGCTTTCACATAGTCTTTGACAGGCTGTGCACTTACCTGGGCAACTGCGAGGACTGCGACTCTGTGGACCTTCTGAACAAAGCCGAGGACGTCCTGGAACTGATGGTCGCCCAGTCTCCGAGGGTCACCCTGCCCAGGAACTTTGACCTTAACACGTCGAGCTGCAGGGTCCACGCTGACAAAGTCAACGCCCTACACCAGTCCCTAAAACAGCTGGAGCAGTCGCCCCCTACCCTGAAGCATCTGTGCAGGGTCTACATCCGCCGGAGGCTCAGGCCTTGGCCCGTGGATGTCAAAGTGAAATCCTTGCCCCTTCCAGACCGCCTGAAACTCTACCTTCTTATCCATCCCGCTGCCTCCTATGAAGAGGACCTTTAGAGGTGGACCCCCGGGGAGGAGACTTTGTCCCATGTTCTTTGTTTCCACCTAAGAAATCGGGTGTCTGCAGAGCAGAGGTGCCCGTCGCCCCCCCATACATGTATTCTCGTGCTTGTGATCTTAAAGGGTGTAGTAGTCAATGGCCCATCCATTTCATCAGGGTATGGAACCCCTTTAATTGGACCTGAATTTCTGCATGATCCTCTCCTCCGGACCTGACGAGGAGAATGCGGTAGTCTAATAAACGGAGATATGGTTGTGTGGGACGACGAGGGGTGAATTTTCCAGTTTGTCCTCAGGAGCTCTACTGGTTCCTATGGGGAAACTTTAAAGAGGTTCTCTGCTCTACACCGATCAATGACCGGTCATCCATATCAGATTGGTGGGAGTCCGACAATGATCGGCTGTATGGATGGATGGAGGCAGGAGGCTGTGTACACTGTGTAGTACCTGGCGCCAACCTACGTAAGCTTAGTTCCTATTCACTTGAAGGGGAGTTGAGCTGCAGTACCCCGACCCGGCCACTACGCGTTGTATGGCGCTGTCAACCTCCAGCTCCGGACACTGTATAGCTTCTGATGCCACAACAAACTGAAACTGCTGATTGGTGGGGGTCCGACGCCTGGCACCCCCACCAATCTGATATTGATGACCTATCCCGTAGTTCTCCAGCTGTCATGACACTACAACTCCCAGCCTGCACTATTGGAGACCACGGCTCTCTGGGATACATATGCAAAATGGTAACTAAAAAAGGAAACGGGTCTCTACGGCGCCACCTAGAGGCAACCAAGCTATAAAGCATAAGTTCTGCTGTCTTAAAGAATTTGGGGTTGGGTTACCAACCGACCCTAATGCCTCATTCACACGTCAGTGTTCGGTCAGTGATTTTTCTCTAAACACAGAACAGGTGCAGATCTTTCCCTTATGTCTGTGGAGGCTCCACTGATGGAAATCACTGACGTGTGAATGAGGCTTAAGGCCTTATGCACACGAATGTATGTATTTTGCATAGGGCTGCAGCTAACGATTATTTGAATAATCGATTAGTTGTCGATAATTTCATCGATTAATCGGGAAAAAAACACCAAAATGACAAAGGGTTTATATGATTTTACTTGAAAAATTATGTTCAAAGGCCGTATTAAAACAAATTGTGGATGGCACTGTTATGGGGGTTCTGTGGATGGCACTGTTATGGGGAGGGGGATCTGTGGGTGGCACTGTTATGGAGGGGGATCTGCGGATGGCACTGTTATGGAGAGGGGGATCTGCGGATGGCACTGTTATGGAGAGGGGGATCTGTGGATGGCACTGTTATGGGGAGGGGATCTGTGGGTGGCACTGTTATGGGGAGGGGATCTGTGGGTGGCACTGTTATGGGGAGGGGATCTGTGGGTGGCACTGTTATGGAGAGGGGGATCTGTGGGTGGCACTGTTATGGAGAGGGGGATCTGTGGGTGGCACTGTTATGGAGAGGGGGATCTGTGGGTGGCACTGTTATGGAGAGGGGGATCTGTGGATGGCACTGTTATGGGGAGGGGATCTGTGGATGGCGGCGTAACGTCACTTACTCACGTGACGCGCCTGCTCCACCTACTTTATGAATGAAGCAGGCGGTGATTTAAAGTAAAAGTTACTGCCGGTGAGCTAAAGTTCAAGGACCCGCAGGCATAGCAACGAATCGGCTGATTATTCGATAACCGGATTCATTGACAACTAATCCCATTATCGATAACGTTGATTAATCGTTGCAGCCCTAATTTTGCAGTCTGCAAAATACGGATACCGGCCGTGAGCGTCCTGCAGGCCCCATTGTCAAAATGCCCTATTCTTGTCTGCAAAACAGAAAAGACTAGGACACATTCTATTTTTTATTTTTGCAGGAAATACATATACAGTGCTGCCCATAATTATTCATACCCCTGGCAAATTTTGACTTAAAGTTACTTTTATTCAACCAGCGAGTAATTTTATGACGGGAAATGACATCGGTGTCTCCCAGAAGATAATAAGACGATGTACAAGAGGCATTATTGTGGGGAAAAACATTTCTCAGCTTTTATTTACATTTGAGAAAAAAGTGCCCAGTCCAGAATGATTCATACCCTTCTCAATAATCAATAGAAAAGCCTTTATTGGCTATTACAGCGATCAGACGCTTCCTATAATTGCAGACCAGCTTCTTGCAGGTCTCCACAGGTATTTTTGCCCATTCATCTTTAGCAATGAGCTCCAAATCTTTCCGGTCGGAGGGTCTTCTTGCCATCACCCTGATCTTTAGCTCCCTCCACAGATTCTCAGTTGGATTCGTCTGGACTCTGGCTGGGCCTCTCCAAAACGTTAATGTTGTTGTCCGCTAACCATTTCTTCACCACTTTTGCTGTGTGTTTTGGGTCATTGTCATGCTGAAATGTCCACTGGTGCCCAAGGCCAAGTTTCTCCGCAGACTGCCTGATGTTGTCGGTGAGAATCCTCATGTATTGCTCTTTTTTCGTGGTGCCGTTTACTGTGATTGGGTTCCCTGGTCCATTGGCTGAAAAACACCCCCAAAGCATTAGGTTCCCACCACCATGTCTGACAGTGGGGATGGTGTTCTTTGGGTTGAAGGCTTCTCCTTTTTTACACCAAATGAAGGAAACATCATTGTGACCAAACAATTCAAGAAGTCTTCTTCTTTGTCCAGATGAGCTTTTGCAAAGGCCAAGAGAGCTTTTGTGTGCCTTATCTGGAGACGTGGCATCCTCCTTGGTCTGCAGTGTCCGTTGGATTGTCTGCCTTGAGACATTGCCACCAGCAGAGCCCAGATTCACCAGGATGGCCTTGGTGGTGATACTTGGGTTCTGTTTCACCTCTCTAACTATCCTCCTGGCAGCACAGGTGTCCCTTTTGGCTTCCGACCACGTCCTCTGAGACTTTCCACAGTGCAGAACATCTTGTATTTTTTTATAATACTTTGCACTGTAGGCACTGGAACTTGAAAGCATTTAGAAATGGCCTTATAGCCCTTTCTTGACTTGTGAGCAGCCGCAGGTCCTCACTGAGCTCCTTTGTCTTAGCCGTGACTGTCCACAAACCAACTGCAGAGAGCTGCTGTTTTTCACCTGTTGAGTTGATTAAAACAGCTGTTCCCAATTAATCAGGGTAATTAGGAGGCTTTAGAACAGCTTGGACTATTTGGAATGGTATAGAACTTTAGATTTTTCCACAGACTGTGACCGTTTTTGAAGGGTATGAATAATTTGGGACTGGACTCTTTTTTTTTTTTTTTGCTCAAATGTAAATAAAGGCTGAGAAATGTTTTTTCCCCCACAATAATGCCTCTTGTACATCGTCTTATTATCTTTTGGTAGACACCGATGTCATTTTCCCTCAAAAAATTACTTGCTGGTTGAATAAAAGTAACTTTTAGTCAAAATTTGCCAGGGGTATGAATAATTATGGGCAGCACTGTAGCACACAGTATGCTGTCTGCGTTTTTTTTCCGTCCCCATTGAAATGAATGGGTCTGCATTCAAGTTAGAGAACACCTGAGCATGTTGGGAGTTGTAGTGCCGAAGGTTGCTGATCCCTGCCCCAGATAATGGTAGTCCATGTTTAAAAGGGTTGTCTCACCTCCAACACTGATGGCCTATCTTTAGAACGCAGCGGCCAAAGTTCAGCAGAGCACATCGGGGAGCGCTGAAAATAGCTGGGCGGTGCACTATTTTCGGAAGTCTCATAGAAATGAATGAATGAATGAAGCGCGCACTGTGCAAGAGCCGCAACCGCTCCATTCACTTCTTTGGAACTGACCTGTAAAGGGAAGATGACTTGCCTGCTTCCTGGCGCCGGTTCTCCGCTCTTTCTCCTCTCGGCCCGGGCTGATCGCCATCAACATACGGTTTGACATCGCTGCAGCAGAAACCGGATCCCTTTGTGTCATGTGACCATTTGTCATGACACAAGGAGAGTTGGTCTCCGTTGCGGCAATGTTAAACTGGATTTTTACAGCAAGGGAAGTAAGCTTCCTTTACACGCCCGGCCCCAACCCCTTTATTGATTGATCAGACATTGACTTACAGGGTAGTGACCTATAGGGGGCACTGGAGAGTTTTCTGGACGACGGCTACATTGCATCGTCTCCATGGAAAGGATGTTAGGGAGAGTTCACATCTCTGCTTCATTTTCCGTTCTTCTGATCCGTCAGAAAAATAAAAATATTCTGTTGCGCACTTGGCATCCATTTTTTTTTTAAGATAGAAAATAAGTCCTGCATGCAGTACTTTTTTTTTTTTGGTTTTCTGTCTAAAAAACTGATGCCAAATGTGCAACAGGATGTTTTTTTTTTCCTGTTCTTCTGACGGATCAGAACGGAAAATGAAATGGAAATGTGAACGCAGCCTAAAGGCCTAGTTCACACGAACATATGGCTTTTATAGTTTTTTGCGGTCCATTTTTCACGGATCCGTTGTGTTTTCGTTTTTCCATATGGCATATACAGTAATTACATAGAAAAAATTGGGCTGGGCATAAAATTTTCAATAGATGGTTCAGCAAAAACGGAACAGATACGGATGCATTTCCGTATGTGTTCCGTTTTTTTTTTTGCGTAACCATTGACTTTAATGGAGCCACGGAACGTGATTTGCGGCCAAATATAGGACATGTTCTATCTTTGAACGGAAAAACGGAAATGGAATGCATACGGAACACATTCTGTTTTTTTTGCGGAACCATTGAAATGAATGGTACCGTATACGGAACACAAAAAACGGCTTGTACACTCGCAAAAAAAACATCGTCCCGCAAATCGCGTTCTGTGGCTCCATTCAAGTCAATGGTTCCGCAAAAAAAAAAACGGTGTATCCATTTTATGCCCAGCCCAGTTTTTTTTTTTTTTAATGTACTTGCTGTTTAAGGGTCCATTCAGACGTCCGTAGTGTTTTTGCGGCCTGCAAAACGCTGACACCACACTTTGCCGGCACTTAATAGAGGATTCCTATTCTTGTCCACAGCTGCGGACAAGTATAGGACATGCTCTATGGGGGGGGGGGGGTCTGCAGACCGGAAATGCGGATAGCGCACTGTGAAAATGAATGGGTCAGCGCCCGTTCCACATAATTTCAGAACGGATCCATTCTACGGGCGTCTGAATGGACCCTTAACATTATTGCATGCTTCTGTTTCCGATCCGCAAAAAAAAAAGGGTCACAAATGGAATGGCAACACTACTGAAAGGGAAAAACTGATCTGTTTAAAACGGACTGCAAAACCCTACAGTCGTGTACAGGAGGCCTAAGGCGGCTGTCGGACAAGTGTATTATGGCTGCAAACATATGATCTGAACTCTGTGCCGCCGCTCACCTGATAAAACTTGTGACTCGGCTGGGATGTTGGGAGTTGTACCCCGATTATGTTTTTACACATTTATATGGCCTCGGTGGGAGCATAGATGCAGTTGCACCCCCTCCCCCATGGTGGGTAGGTCACTCCCCTATATAACACATTGCTCCAGGACTACAAAATGCATGGCCTGTCCACAGAAGGGTTGGTGTCTGGCTCTCGGCACCCTCGATTCTTGCACAGCGCCATACTTTTAGTAGTGGTTGTGCCTAGTATTACAGCTCAACCCCATTCAAGTGAACTGCACTACCCAGGACAGCCACTATACAATAGATGGCGCTGTGCCATCAGTTAAGGGGACAATCCCTTCAATCATCAAATCCAGGGGGATGCCAAGAGCTATACCCCCTACAAATCTGATATAGAGGGACTATTCATTTGTTGTTCTGGAGAACCCCTTTAAACATGTCTTTGTATGGTCTCTTGATAATAGACTTCAGGGCCATCTTACAGCCATGTATTCCCAAAATATGAGCAGATCCCCTCTGAGGAACACATGGTAGCCATAGCTCTGACAGAATGTAACCATGATGCCACCTAGTGGTGTATACTTAGAACTGCACTCCTCCCCAGTGGAGGTAGGCCGCAGTACTAGAAAAGTTAATTCGATTATGCAAAATGTAATGTTGTGTGTGTGTCTGCATCCTTACCAGGGAGTGACCACCTGCGTCGGTTAGCCGATTGCTGGGGGGGGGGGGGCTTCACTTTGAGAAGGGACTATTGAGTCGGGAGACCCCTTTATCAGCGCTCACAGGGACCGTCTCCCGGCTTTCCAAGACTCCTGAACTGTAGATCTCAAGTTATCCAGGTAAATAGGAGGGAAGGATAACATGTTGCAGCGGAGCTGGGAAAGTTGAGGGACAACTAGTCTAAGGTAAGTACCCGAAGAAATAAATATGTAAAAAAAAAAAAAAAAAAAAGATTTCTACAAAAAAAATAATTTATTCAAAATATGTCTCCATCACTGAGACCAGATCCTTGGATAATCTAAGTATCTGAAGTACCACACAACGGCTCACCGCCTTTGGACATCTGCCCGTCCATGTGACTTGGGGTCCAGTGATTGAATATGACAGCCTTTGTCACCACTTCCTATATTAAAGGGGGTGGTAGGTGAAAGCATAGCCGGCTTCTTCTAGAATTGGCGCCACCGCTGGCCGTAGGCTGTGTCTGGTATTGCAGCTCAGCTGCATTTACTAGAACGCCACGGACGGGCTGGAAGAAAGCAGCCGTGTTTTTTTTCGGATCCTGTCCAACCCCCTTTTATTCCTAATGTCAAAATGGCTGCCTCCAACTTTTGTAATCACACAAAAACACGCATCTTCTTTTGGCAAACGCTAACGAGCCACCCCAAACAGAAGCGTTCCTGTGAGAGAAATTCACAGATGAGTTTGCATGCTGCCAAGTGCAGTCGTTATGCAATGGGACTACCACAAAGGGTTAAAGAGCACTTGCCTCCCCCTCTAGGGGTTGTCCTCCAGCTTTCCAAGACCCCTCGACAGCCAGCTGGCTGTGCTATAGGGCATCTGTCAGCAGTTTTGTACCTATGACACGCGCTCCCCCTACTTTGACAGTGAAAACGTCATCACGTCTGATCCTGTCAAAGCGCAGAGGACGCAGCAGTTGCGAGAGAGCAGAGTCTCTAGGTGTAATGGCAACGCCCCCGTTGCTCCCAGAGGCTCATTTGCATATATTAAAACTTCATTTTTCTCAGCAATGCGGGCACATATGGACATGGGACCAACACAGATGCCTTCAGCTGCCAAGCGAACATGTAACAGGTCAGCCAGTGTCATAGGTGCAAAACTGATGACAGATGCCCTTTAAGCATCTATTTGGGAGAGCAGGACGTGGCCCAGTCTAACAAGCGGGAGTCTTGGAAAGCTGGTCGACGACCCCAATAGA